>NC_090281.1:18398169-18700669 GCF_037392515.1 Haliotis asinina | reverse complement strand
GTAAGAGGCGACTACCAGGATCGGGTGGTCAGGCTCTCTGACTTGGTTGACACATGTCATCGGTTCCCAATTGGGCATATCGATGCTCATGTTGTTGATCACTGGATTGTCTATTTCAGACTCAAATATTTGCCTACACATCTGTGGGTTACAGTTCCAATATTGCAAGGGAATACGATTGAACGATATTTTTCAACTGATTTCAAATACTAATGTATCATTTGAATGTTGATGTTCATATAGAGTTGGGAAACGATGATTGCAGAAAGTAAAACCTGAGAAGAGATTTTCCTGGCGAAAAGTAAAACTTGTCCCTGCAAAACAAAAACCTAAAATTCGGTTATTCTTGGAAAACAAGACATGAACAAGTATACAGTGAGAAGCACACTTCAGGTTTATATTTGCAGTTTAAAACATGGAATGACATTGAAAGGTGAATTAACAGATGCGTGTCTTGACCTTTCCAGTGGACGGTTGAGCTGTGCATGATGGACTCGGACGGAGATGGTTTGACCAATGGTCAAGAGTTAGGTGATCCAAATTGCACGTGGGCAGAAGATTCATTTCCAGCACAGACTACGAAGCTTAGCCATCCCGGTACGTATATCTGCCCTGGTGCTTTACGCCCCCAGTAAGGGCTTTTAGTCAATAAAGCATACTTTTAGAAATCGACATAAACGACGGTCTTACTGAAAATAGAGCCACGCAGAGATGTCTTAAACAAGCAAGCGCTCTTACTTCTGCTTCCCCTTGTCGTTCTTTTATAGATGATATCGTCATCGTGATGTGGTATACTGTCAGCTTTTTATAAAGTTATAGCGATGCATACTGTGGAATTTATACCTAAAAGTATCCTTGCGGAAACGATTCTTTGTTTCCACTCGCAATATATTCTAGTTGTAGTTGTCACATACCAAAGTAACCACAACAGAAGAATAGTTTGTTTTGCAAAACTTTATTCCTCCCCTTAAGATATAAGTAACCCCAATACCTATACTAAACTAATTCTACAGGTGCAAATACAACTAACTAATCTAATTACCTAACCTAGCTACATATACAGTTCTGTCTACCACTTAAATTGCTAAAGTTCTAATAATACTACTACTACTACTAACTACACTAAAATCCTAATACCCTCACTAATATAGATAATGATTACATATAATCCCAATCAGAAACTAAACAATTGAACTAAATAACAATAAAGGAATTTGCCACTCAGAGAGAACACTTTCTCTTTACAATGTAATCAGAATGTCAGTGCACTGTGGTTCCACTTGGTGACGTCATGGTATTTGTGTGGTATCCCTCACACCCAGGCGATGGTTTCCCTCACGGAGTTTAAGGGGCCTGTGTAATGGTTGATGGCTGTGCCATCCACATCTCACATTACTAGGAGATACATGCTCCTTGTACAACAGGGAAGACTCTTGTCTGTCTCCTTACAGGCGGAGATAATACCCCTCTCCTTACTTTAAGGATAACCGGCCAGTTCCGGGACACTACAATACAATATAAGTAACTACAGTTACTCAGTAAGACATGTGTCAATGTCTTATACTTTATGCATGTACTTTACTCCGATTTACATATTTGAAAGTGGAACAGGTTTTGTGGAACGATAACATTCAAATTTTGAATGGCTTTGTGGCTATATAGTGTTACAATATGCACATATATCTAGAAATACTACATCAGTAAAACAATTTCTTGCTACATCTACTCAATCAATAAATACAAAAGTAATAATGATAATAAAAACTTACGCCAGCCAGCGTGAGATGCAATCCCATACAAAAGTTGAACCCATACAGGTGAACACAGTGGTGATTCTGGCTGACTGTGCAGATTACTACCCTTCCTCACTATTTATATTGACCTCCCATACCCAAGCTACTCAACACCTCTCTATTGTTTACAAATTAACACCCCAGCTCTCTGGCCATACCTGGTCACGCTTCCCTGAACATAACCCTGTTCCCATAGTATTACCGAACATAATCTAACAACAACTCCCAACAATATATAACACACTCTAACAATACCATACTACATCTATTTACAGTACCATAAACTAATTATATAAACGAAATCATCTGTGATCTTGACATCACTCCCCACTTCAAGTAATTGTACACAAGTACAATTATATATTACACTCAAGATCACATTTAAGTTTGTTTTAATGCATAAATATCATAAAACACAATTGTCTAAATGTACAATAGCACAGTAATACATAAGAAATAACTGCTGACAAATAATCTGGATATGCAGAGAGTACATTATTTACACACTGCCATACACATAGTATGACTAGGGTGAACACCGGCTCAAGAGATCAGCCCCAACATTCTCACTTCCTTTGATTGCACGAATTAGAAATCTGTAGGGTTGCAAAGTCAGGGCCCACCTCATCACTCGTCCATTGGTCATTTTTGCCTTGGTCATCCATATTAAGGGCTGATGGTCAGTCTCCAAAATAAATTCTCTCCCATACAGATATCTTTCTAACTTCTGTATTGCCCACACAATAGCCAAACACTCTTTTTCTATTGTAGAATACGCTCTCTCACGATCTACTAACTTCCGACTCACAAACAATATTGGAAATCGCTCACCTACCTGTTCTTGTAGCAGTACAGCTCCGATTCCAACGTCAGAAGCGTCTGTTCTTACCAAGAATGGTTTCTTCAAGTCGGGTAGTTTCAAGATAGGAAAACTTGACATATGGGTTCTTAACGTAGTGAACGCTAACCGTGCAAAGATGGAATCAGCTAATGGAATTGGTTCGGCATCAAATACGGTCACCTGATTCAGTTTGCGAAAATCGGTACAAAATCTGTAAGTCGAGTCAGGCTTCTTCACAAGTACAATGGGGGATGCATATGGTGACTGAGAAGGTTCTATCACCCCCATGTCTAACATTAGCTGTATCTCCTTAGCTACAACATCTCTCATATGATGAGGAAGTGGATAGGGCTTGGATCGTATAGGCTCATTACATGTCAGCTTGATCTTATATTCCATACAATCTACCTTCCCTGGTAAATCACTCAGTACATCTTTGAATTCACTTATGAGCTCCTTCACCTCATTTTGTTGCTCCTCTGTCAAATCTTCAGAAATGTCTACATCCTGATACGTTTCCTTAGAAACTAAAGAAGGTGAAGCTATGTCTAACATACTCACCTCTTCAGCCTTGACATCCACCAGACCAGCACTGACATGCACAAGTTGAGCTATGCTGACGTCACATACAGCTGTGTCCTTGACCTCCTCTCTCTCAATGTACCTTTTCAGTAGATTGGCATGATAGGTTTTAATCTTGTTACCAACCTGTATTCTGTAATTGCCAATGCCAAAGGTATCCAGTATTTTATATGGCCCTTTCCACTGCAGCAACAGTTTGTTTGAATCAGTGGGCAACAGAATTAATACTTTATCACCAACCTTCATTTTTCTTGGCTTGGACTTCACATCAAAGAACTTTTTGTATTTACATGCTTTCTGTTGCAGTTCTTGCTGTGCTACGTTAATAGTCTCCTCAAGACGGTTTTGAAGATCTAGCACATACTCATATGTGGTTCTTACATCTGGATTTGGTATATCTCTTGTCCAGATTTCCCTCAGAATCTGTACTGGTCCTCTCACAGTGCGTCCATATAAGAGTTCAAATGGGGCAAAACCCAAACTCTCTTGAGGTACCTCTCGGTAAGCAAATAACAAAGCAGGTACATACCTGTCCCAGTCATTTGGTCGTTCTGCACACATCCGTTTCAGCATCGTCTTCAAGGTTCCATTGAACTTCTCCACTAGGCCATTGCACATTGGATGATAAGGGGAAGTAGTAAGCTGATGTATGGACAATAGTCTACTTACCTCCTTCATCACGCCTGACGTGAACTGGGCTCCCATGTCTGTTAATATCTCCTTGGGGATACCAACCCTACTGAATATCTCGAACAGAGCTTCGGCAACATATTCCGTCTCTACTCTGGGTAAAGCTACTGCTTCTGGGTATCGTGTTGCATAATCAACCACCGTCAGTATATACCTATTACCCTTGTCTGTGACAGGATACAATGGACCAATCAAATCAACAGCTACCCTCTCAAATGGCACTTCAATTAATGGCATTTGTCCCAGTGGTATTTTCCTTACCTTTCCCTTCGGCATGGTACGTTGACAAATATCACAAGACTGAACATGTCTTCTGACATCACCAATTACTCCTGGCCAATAAAACTGTGAGATTACCCTATCTAGAGTCTTCTTGATTCCAAGATGTCCACCCATCAGTGCTTCATGACATACCTTCATTACCTGTGTGCGCAATCCAACCGGTACTACTGCCTGTACAACTTGTTTACCATTGTCCATTTTATTGGAAGTATGCTTCCTATACAGCATATCATTCTCCACAAAGTAAGAGGAAGTACTATGTCGGGTCTCCCTAATCTTACCTTCTTCCACTAATTTTCTTATCTTGTTCAGACTTGAATCCTGATGTTGTAGGGATACGAACTCACCTCGACTCAGTGTCAACCCAACAGGTTCCAATGTCTTCAAGGGTTCCATGCCTACTTGGCGTACTCTTCTCTGGCTCCTTGTCTCTACAGCACCTACTGTTTTAATGTCCTGCTTATCCCACATCAAGTCTGGATCTCCTGGCTCTCTAACTCCGGGAATATTGCCTAATATTAAGTCACAGATTGGTGTGTCCATACATGCTGCTCTCACCATACCCGTGTAAAAGGGCGTATTTACAGTAATCCATGCTACCGGAAGTGTCAAGATCCTGCTATCTGCTAATTTACAAGATTGTGTTTCTGAAGTCAAACATGCATCTTTTACCATTGACCTCCTCACTATTACACCGTTACATCCCGTGTCTCTAAGCACATCTACTGGAGTGTCGTTTACCTTTCCCTGATAAAATGGCATGCGGTGATCTTTGGTAAGCACACTCCCTGAGGCTACATCTGCTTTAGTAACCTCCTCTGAAGTTGCTGCATCACCATCTAGAACTTCATGTATGCAGGGCTCTACTTTTGTGTTATCTGGATGTATTAGAGACATGTTTGTGTTGTCTTCACTCACCTGGATACTTGCCACTTTAAACTTGGGTTTCTTGCACTGTGCTGCCAAATGCCCAGTTTGATTGCAGTTGTAACATGTCCTTTCCTTAATAGGAACAAATTGTTTGGAACAAGTACCATGTTTACCTGATGCGCTACCCTCGACTATTTTCCCTTTGGAAACCTGCTTGTCAGTTTGACCTGGAATAACTGGTCTATTGTATCTTCCATGACTCGTACCTCTAGCTTCTATAAATTGCTCTGCTAGTCTAGCCATTTCCATCGCGTCTTTTGGCTTTCTCTCTCTCAAGAATATACCCAGATCCCTTCCAGTCACATTCAAAATCTGTTCACGCAGCAGCAAATCTCTCACACCTTCGAACGTCTTTTGTGTACCACTTAGTTCAATCCATCTGTTGAAATAGTTCTCAATTCTAACTACAAATTGTGTGAAAATCTCACCTGTTTCAGTTTTAGCAGTCCTAAATTTCTGATGGAATCCATCCTCAGTCATTTCATAGCGTTTAAGTAATGCAGTTTTAACTGCATTGTAATTTTCAGCCTCAAAGGCATTTAACCGGGAGTATACTTCTAAAGCCTTACCTTTCAGCAGAGTACACAGGTAAGCTGCCCAATGGGACGGGTCCCAGCCTTGCGCTGTAGCTACACGTTCAAACCTTTGCAGATATGCATCAATATTGTCATTGTGGTCGTCAAATGGAGGCATTTTAGGCATCTTGGGAATGGCTGCCGATCTATTCTCTCCTACCTGCCCTTCTTGATTTCCTGCCGCACTCTTTTCTAACTTGGCTAGTTCTATTCTTTCATTTGACTGTATTTTACACTTTTCTTTCTCCAATTCTAATCGTTCTCTCTCTCGTTCCCATTCTAACCTTTCTTTCTCCTTTCTTTCCTCCAGTTCTAACTTTTTAATCTCCCGCTCCCTAGCTCTTTCCTCCCGTTCGAGCCTGTCCTTTTCTTTCTCATTCTCCAACTCCATTTGCTCTTTCACAAACACTCTCAAATCATCTTTCTCATACCCTAAACTCTGACCCAGTTTGATAAGTTTGTCAATGTCCATAATTGTCTGTATGAGGGCAAAGCAGGGTACACAAAAAGTCAAACTGTCTGGAATAAATAGGGATCCTACCAAGAATAAAACCGGAGGTGATTTCCCATATATCCCAATGCTCAAAATGTTCACGACGAACCAATGGCCTTAACTGACCAATAACCACAATACACCCTCCACCCTTGAATTCCAAATCATACACTCAAGGACGCAGAAGTGGTGCCGTATGTTCTAACCCTTCTTTATGGACACAAAGATTCTGCAGCGATATACAATCAACAACGCTACATCAAATGCGCTACAGAACACAACTAGGGTTCCCTTTGATAGTGACAAATAATCTAATTATCCCACCGCTGCCACCAAAAATGTCACATACCAAAGTAACCACAACAGAAGAATAGTTTGTTTTGCAAAACTTTATTCCTCCCCTTAAGATATAAGTAACCCCAATACCTATACTAAACTAATTCTACAGGTGCAAATACAACTAACTAATCTAATTACCTAACCTAGCTACATATACAGTTCTGTCTACCACTTAAATTGCTAAAGTTCTAATAATACTACTACTACTACTAACTACACTAAAATCCTAATACCCTCACTAATATAGATAATGATTACATATAATCCCAATCAGAAACTAAACAATTGAACTAAATAACAATAAAGGAATTTGCCACTCAGAGAGAACACTTTCTCTTTACAATGTAATCAGAATGTCAGTGCACTGTGGTTCCACTTGGTGACGTCATGGTATTTGTGTGGTATCCCTCACACCCAGGCGATGGTTTCCCTCACGGAGTTTAAGGGGCCTGTGTAATGGTTGATGGCTGTGCCATCCACATCTCACATTACTAGGAGATACATGCTCCTTGTACAACAGGGAAGACTCTTGTCTGTCTCCTTACAGGCGGAGATAATACCCCTCTCCTTACTTTAAGGATAACCGGCCAGTTCCGGGACACTACAATACAATATAAGTAACTACAGTTACTCAGTAAGACATGTGTCAATGTCTTATACTTTATGCATGTACTTTACTCCGATTTACATATTTGAAAGTGGAACAGGTTTTGTGGAACGATAACATTCAAATTTTGAATGGCTTTGTGGCTATATAGTGTTACAATATGCACATATATCTAGAAATACTACATCAGTAAAACAATTTCTTGCTACATCTACTCAATCAATAAATACAAAAGTAATAATGATAATAAAAACTTACGCCAGCCAGCGTGAGATGCAATCCCATACAAAAGTTGAACCCATACAGGTGAACACAGTGGTGATTCTGGCTGACTGTGCAGATTACTACCCTTCCTCACTATTTATATTGACCTCCCATACCCAAGCTACTCAACACCTCTCTATTGTTTACAAATTAACACCCCAGCTCTCTGGCCATACCTGGTCACGCTTCCCTGAACATAACCCTGTTCCCATAGTATTACCGAACATAATCTAACAACAACTCCCAACAATATATAACACACTCTAACAATACCATACTACATCTATTTACAGTACCATAAACTAATTATATAAACGAAATCATCTGTGATCTTGACAGTAGTGTTGCCTCGTGGCAGCCTGCGGTAGATGACAATGACCTCTCTGCTTATTTCGGTGGATGCACACCAGGGCCTTGATTTTCGAAGCTGTCTTAGAGCTAAGATAGTCGTAAGTTAATGTTAGTGAATGGCACTTAGGACTATCTTAGCGCTAAGAAAGCTTCGAAAATTCAGATCCAGGTGTTGAAAAGTCACACGATGAGTTCCTGTCACATTCACCTTACATTTGAAAAGATGTTCTGTGTTCCTTCAGCTCCGTCGCAGTTCAAACAGACACAACGTCAGTGAGGTACGATTGTACATGATCGTATTTGCCACATGGTTGAGTTGTATCATTAAGACAATATCTACAGCCGACTGAAAAGCGCAATTACAGTTGCAGCGTGTACATTTAAGACACTGGGCTACACGGTCTTCGAAGACACTTACCCGTGAGATCCGGGTTAGAAATTTATCTTCAGCAACCCAAAAATGCGACTATCGGATAGGGTTGTCTAACTTAGTTGACACGTATCATTGTATGTCTGTTCAGTAGATCGATGCTCAAGTTGTTGATCACACGATTGTCTGATCGAGACTTTATTATTTACACACTGGAATAAGGTTGAGCGCAGCGTTAACCAAAACAAAAGAAACTAAACAAAAAACAAAAAAGCCAACCCACCGAAAATACTTCAGAAGCTCACTTTTGACCTTTTGTTTTCCAGGTATTTGTGACCCCTGGGGAAGTGAGAAATGCTCAGCATCCAACAGCAAGGTTGATTGTTCCACCGGGGAGTTCGTCTGTGAAGACATTCACAGCCCAGGTGAGTTTAATAAGCTCCCGTATTGCTGACATCTGAGAACATATGTCCACTATAAAGTGGTATCGAGATATCCCGTTAGATCCCTTAACACATATGCGTTTCAGAAGACGTTCCCAATACAACATGCTTACAGGATCCGAATACAGAGACAGCGTTGCCAGAAAACCTAACACATGGGCTCTTTATAACTGTTTTAATTAGCACTGCTTTCACCTAAGAAGGACGATACATGCAAGTGAGAGGTCACATTGAATATCACCTGATAAGATGAAATGTATTTTGTTCCATGGTGCTTCTCAATAAACAGTGTAGCATGATCATGAAACGTTAATCGGTCAGCGTTTTGCCGACATAGATTTGAAGTAAAAGTCCGTGACTGTATCTCTGTGTTACATGTCAGATGTGTTCAACATCACCCTGAGATTCCCTCCTACCAAAGTCCCAGCAGACACCAGTAGCTTGCTGTGCATGACGTTCGAGTTGGACATGTTGGACCCGGAAAAGGAGTATCATTTGATCGCAACAAAGCCCTTCATCGATAACGACAATGTGATGCATCATTCCATATTGAACGGATGTGGACCATTTGGTAAGGTTGAATTCTATTGCCTTTGGGCATTGGTAGCAGAATGTTACAGAGAGACCGCGTTCACTTCTTTCACAGGTTGGGTGGCATATGTCAGTCTGGCTTGTAGAAATGCCCATAATTAAAAGGATACAATGTATAAAATCAGAGTGTCCAACTCTCTCGGAGTTTTCGAATGTTTGAAAGACAACACGATTACTGGAGTGATTACTGGGTACAACCTGGCACTTAGCATATAGTTTTGATGTATACTTCCCATGACGCTGAGAATCTAAATTAAATGGACAATTCCCATGACCGCGTCATTAACATCACGCAGTATCAGCGGCTTTGTGGGGATTTCAATACATCTAAATGTCAAGCCCTTCAGTTGTTACAAGTGTATCATCCACACTTTGTCAATACTTAAACTCAAAAGTGAATACATACAGCCGTTTTTTTATGCTGCTGCTATGTTTTTAAACCTGCGAATGAAGCCACTGAGAAGGACATTTGTAGTGTATATACAGTATGGTTCAAAATTATTGAGAATAGCTAAAGCATTTCATATTATTAAACGAGAACAAATCAGATAAAATTGAATGTATTGTGAAAGTGAACTGACCTTTTCATGTTGTGTAGGTAACAATTTAATATTTTATCAAGTCTCCTTGAGCTTCACGGCACAGTCTAAGACGGGTAGGCATACTTCCTATCAGAGAGGTTAGTGTCTCGTGAGTTATGCTGTCCCAGTATCGGACCACTTCTCTCTTCATGTCTTCAATTTTTGTCAACCCCTTTTGATTCACTCATTCCTTCATCATCCCCCAAATGTTCTCAGTGGGATTTAAGTCAGGACTATATGCAGGAAATGGTAATGCAGTCACATTTTTCTCCTGAAACCACTGCTTGGCATGTTTTGCGGTGTGTTTAGGGTCATTATCTTGCTGCAAAATCCAGTCATTTCCATAAAACACATGTGCACTTGGAAGGAGAAAATTATCTAATATGTTAGTGTAGCGTTGACTTGTCAGATTTCCCTCAAACACACACAGCGGGGTCGTTCCTAATAAGGATATCCCTCCCCATACATGAAACTTTGGGATGTATTTAGGTCGTCGATACAACGGTGCTGACGCAGACTTTGTCCATATTTTCACATTATTGGGATATACCCATATTGAGCTTTCATCAGTAAAAATCACATTTTCCCAGTCAAAGTTTTCATGTGCCAAACACCACTCAACACGCCTGTCTTTATGTTCTTGTTTCATGAGATGAGAAGGAATTCCAGTCTTTTTCTCCCATCCAAGATCAATCAAATTTCTTCTAACTGTAGATTTTGATACAACTGTTGATCCCCTTTCTATCATTTCATACCTGATGTTGGAGATGCTTGCCCTTTGCTTTTTAGACGCTAAAATTCCCAGCCGGACGCGATCTGAGAAGTCCAATTTTCTGGGTCTCCCTGCTCCTTTCTGGTGCCCAAAATCCTTTCCCTCTTTAAAATTCTTCCTAATCCTATACACAGTAGAAAGAGGAGTTCCTGTTCTCTCTGCCAATGTATTTACATCATCAATTCCTTGATTACACAACTCAAAAATCAACCTTCTTTTATCTTCAGCAGACATTGTTGACAGTGCTGAGGAAAATGACGTCTGCTACAAATTCAGGGGAGGTAACTCTAATTGTACTATACTCAGTAGGCCAAGATGAGTTACCTCCCTTATACCATTACTTAGTTTTAAGTATCAGTGAATCAGTTGAGGTGTTAGGATAGCTCAAAGTAAGAAGAAAAATTCTCAATAATTATGAACCAGACTATATACAGCCGCGAGGAACTGGCGAGGTTTGTTATAGGGTTCCAGACGCAGGTTCGAATTTGTTTTGATTTGTTTCTTTATCTGCATTAATGAAGTATTTGTTCACTCGATAATGTCGTATGTTTATCAACAGCCGCACCATTAACTGCGCCCCGCATCTGTAACATGGCGGGCGCCGGATGCCAGATATACCTTGCTATCTGGTCGCTAGGCGTCACGGGAGAATGTCTATACAAGGAAGCAGGCTTTAAGATTGGAGGACCAACCGGAATAAGGAGACTGACGATGCAGGTAGAGTGTTGTATATTGATAGGCTATGACTGCAATAGTGATAGACTAGTGCATATGTCCGCAACACTCAGGTACATTTGTGTAGGCTAGTACTGTATGCGCTGCACTATGGTACATATGTGTAGGCTAGTGCGAATTTCCGCAACATTACGATACATATGAAAAGGTTAGTGCTTATGTGCGCTACACGAAGGTACATATGAGTAGGTTAAGGCTTGTGTCCGCCACAATCAAGTACATTTGTGTAGACTAGTGGTTGTGTCTGCAATACCCAGGTATATTTGAGTGGAATAAGTGCTTATGTCTGCAACACCCGGGTATATTTGCGTAGGCTAGCGCTTATGTCTCTCACCCCCAGATACATTTGTGTAGGCTAGTCTCTCACCCCCAGGTACATTTGTGTAGGCTAGTGCTTATGGTCGCAGCACATATGTACATCTGAATAGGCTAGTGCTTATGTCCGCAACACCCAGGTACATTTGTGTAGGTTAGTGCTTATGTCTGCAACTCCCAGATACATATGAGTAGGCTAGTGCTTAAGTCTGCAACACCCAGATACATATGAGTAGGCCTATTAGTCCACTGCACTGAGGTACGTATGGGTAGGCAGGTGCTTATAACGGGTTGAATGAGATTCGTTAACTTGGTTTGTACATGTCATCATATCCCAACTGCAAAGATAGATACCTGCTCACGTAACATGCCAAGCTAGTTTTTTTTACAATCATAAGATATACCGTCTGTGTTAAACATGATTACTAGATGAGGGACTATGTAAACCGCCCCATTATTAATCCATATCTGTCCTTAGCCCTAAAATACAATTTCGTCCAAAAAACAAGGGTCACTCATTCCTTTTCCAGCATCACTGGCGCAACCCCGAGGGCCGATCGGACTACGTGGATTCGTCAGGCATGACGTTGTACCTGACCGAGAAGCTGAGGAAGGAGGACGCTGGTTATGTCCAGACGGGTCAGATCCACCTGAACATCCCCCCAGGGCAGCAGAGACACGTGGCCACGTCCACGTGTTCCTCGACCTGCACCAGGAAGATCATCAAGACGCCCGTGTACCTCATGACGGGCTGGAACCACTTGCACTATGCTGGTAATAAATACGGCTTTAACTGTTTCCTTCAACGACAGTCCGTTTGACTTCATTTGAGACTGATTAATTGCTCACTAACACAAAATATAACGACTGCAACAAAAACAACTTTTGCACATTTACATGCAGTTGAGAGGCCAACTCTGATGATTTGTATCATAATTTTGAACACCCGAATAGAAAAGTTCTTTAACAAGCGCTCATTATTTTGTTGTCACTTTTCGTTATTTTTACAAGGGTGCTGGTAGAACAGTCAGGTAATCAACACACGTATAGTGAAATTTCAATTTCACACGTGCAATCCACCCAGGCGGATGTGACCCCTTCGTGAAAATACCGAAAAGTGACAAAATAGTAATGATAATTTGTTAAACAACTTATTTATTCGAGTGTCCAAACTCACGAGACAAATCATCACAGTTGGTAAGTCGGTGACAGTGCAAACTTTGGATTTGTTGTAATTAATATATTTTGTGTTAGTGAGCAAATGAAATGAAATGAAAAGTAACTGCAGACTGTAACTGCTACGTCGTATTGTCCTAATGATAATACCTTACCAATACAGAAAAATGTTTAAATTGCTTTATTTGCATTATTGGTCTGTCCTAACCTCGCCCGAGTATTCGGTTTTCTCCAGTTTACGGAATAGTAATTTGAGTGATTCGACTCCGTGTTTTTGTCCAGTAATAGGGCGAGTTACATTCCCAGAAGCAGTTTGTCAACAAAATAACGAGCCTCCCACTACTAATAGTTAAAAGTACTGAACAGGAATCGCTTGTATCATCATGAACAGAATGAGAATGATAACAGAAGTATGGCAAACTTCTTGTTTACGTACATTTTCCTTGAGTAAGCAATATTACAGCATACTTTTCGGTGGTGGATTCCAGAAATGGGTTACACACTATGCCAGGAATTGAACCCGGGTCTTCGGCGTGACGGATGAAGGCTTGAACCACTAGGCTACCTCAACGCCCCCATTTTCCTTGAAATGTCAGTGAAGAGTAAATATTGTAGCGCTGGTTTCAAATTGTTGGAGTAGCATGCGTCCCATGTTATGTTACTGAAGCTAGTTTTCCTCTCACTTGTTTACACTTGTCACTTTGTCTACAGTGCAAATATTCCACCTATTACATGATTGTGTTTCTAGGTTACGCTGCAAAGGTTGAGCACTTCCGGAATGGAAAGAAAATCGGGGACCTCACTCCTGATGAAGTGTACAATTACGACAATCCCCATTTACATGAGTAAGCAGTTGTCTATCTCATTTGTCTTTACAAATGGTACCACGACATCCTGACAGTTGTGGTGAACCGAAAATAGATGTGGCTCCATCATCTCAATTTCTTGCAAGAGACCGGTAAAAATTAGGATTAGAATTGGTCCACAGTAACTCATACTTGTCGTTCGAGACGACTAACGAGATCGGATGGTCAGGCTCATGCTGTTGATCACTGGATTATCTGGACCAGACTCGATTATTTACAGACCGCCGCCATATACTTGGAATACTGCTGAGTTGGACGTAAAACTAAACTCACTCGCTCAAACACTCACTCTAAGATAAGACTACTAAACATGAATTCGTCACCACTCGGCATAACGGCCGAGAAGCGTATTTTCTGACGATCTTGCGGGTTTGTGTTAGAGATTGTACGTGCGCTTCCAACAATTTTATGGACATGTAATCGTTAATCGGTACGAGTTTCAAAACAATAATATGAAATCTGTTTGTAACCTATCAGCTTCAGTCTTTAACACCGGGATAATGTTTCACATCTCGGGGATAGTTTAGTCTGACTTTATTTCATATTCATATTTTCTTCAGTGAACTCATTTAAAATTCCAGCAGGGGTATGACAGCCAGGTTTCTCAGTTTGAGAAAAACTAAAAGTCACTTTTGAGTATTTGGGAAATATACTACCCAAAAAGGAAACGCATAAGCCAGAAATAGACCCAGAAATAACTCGTCCGCAAATAGACTTTAGTGCATGAATTTCTTAAACCAGTTTAGAAGGTAATGTCTTTACAACCAAGTGGATACTCTTAGATAATGGAGACGTTGAGCGCGATGGTGACGAGGTAGCAGGGGCCCGACGTCGGGCCTCCTAGCTCTCAGGACCAACTGATAATAATTATGACAGAATATCTCTTTGAAATATGTTTTCTCCTTCTTTTGGTTGTATCAAAGAGGTTTTGTTCTTCAAAAATATATAAGCAGCAATAAAAACAGCAATACAATGTACCAGTGCGTCAGTGATAAGTACCATTGGAATCAAACAAGAATAGAGATGTCGTTCTTGTTTAAAGTAGTTCTGCTGTTCATGAGCCAATATGAAATCCTTCCAAAGGAGTACTAGTCGCTATTCGGCTTATCATGGGTTAGTCACGAATGGCTAAACTTGCTGCACAAACTAATGTCCCTTTGGCTTGCCAGAAACTCATGAATCTGTATGTGTATGTCGGCATCTCCCTCGCGATTTTCACCAAAGTAGTAATTAATAACATAATAGTTGACTCACATTCTCCCACACAACTTTACGTCATCTCACTCTTTCACTTACAGGTATGAGACGCCATACGAAGTCTTGCCCGGAGACGAACTTAAGACTACGTGTGTATATAAAACAACATCAAGGTCTTCAACTACCTTGTTTGGAGAATTTGCCTACGATGAAATGTGTCTGGGGATATTCACATTCTACCCAGCTAAGAGCATCACCCATGACTCCTGTTACACGTGGAAAGACTTCGAGCTGTGCTATGTAGAAAACGGAGCTATTCACGGATGTGAATACGCCATGATCTTCAATGCCACAGACCCAATCAGGAAGTCACTCCTGGCAAAGGTAAACTGAGCTGCATTGTACGGTTCCGCATTAAATTTGCATATCAATGAATGCGCTACCAAGAGAATAGATTAAATAAAAAACATTCTCCTTTATCAAATGACTGTCTGATTAGTTTACAGACCGTCGTCGCATAGCAAGTGTTTATACGCAATATCCCCTCTCTTTTAACGATTGCATCTTGTTGAAGAATCCATGTGTTGACACCAGAAATAACTCTAGTACTGTAATGTCTTTCAGGTGCTCAACAGTTGCAACTTCTACGGAGAGTGTCGCAGAGAATGCCCCGCAGCTATTGCAGAGGTCCGACAGCACCCATGTTTTAACGAACAGGTCGGGCCGTACATGATGGACCTTCTGAGGGGGCTGCACCCAGATCTGGACATGGTCAAGTTCCTTGCTGCTATGCAGTCATGCGACTGTCCAAACACTCCCACATACCCTCCCGTCCATCCCAACGGAAGCTCTGAACAACTGGGTCCAGTCATCGGTTTCACATCCCTCCTGGTTGTTGCGCTTCTCGGAAAAATAATCTGTTGAAGCTGCAGTTATCGGATTTCTTGGAAATCCGTTGTTCTTAAAATGAAAGAAAAGAGAGTTAAGTCCTTAAGTTTCCATGTTTGATTATCAAATGTATTAATCGCGATAAAATTTTGGCACCATTCGGCCCCACAGCTTTGTTCGAAGTGGAATCATCAGATCTGATACTATTTTATCTCACCGATACAGAAATTCTTGGGTACATAAGAACTATTTCATCAGCTGTGCTACTGGGCCTGATTGGTTATCGGTGATTCCTCTAGTCACGTTTGGGCACAACGTGTATTCTGTGAGGGAGAGTACCTACCTCCGTTTTTAGCAATGTCAAGACTTTGTCGGCTTTACACATTATACCCAAAGTGTTACGAGCGAACACTCTAACCACTAAGCCACCCCACCGCCCGGTGATGATTAAATGACTCGTCGACTGACTCAGTACGGAGACAGGCGTTTGGATTTTGTGGACAATCATGAGTTGCATTTCAAGGAATTCTGCTGTGGGAATTGCTTTTGTTACATTAAACGGAGATATGCAATGCCATGTATATGTCAATAGTAACACACGTAGTGATTCACATCCTTTACGACCTCAGTTCCTCAGTTACCGCCTTAAAACATGAAGATATGCAGATATGTGTTCTCTGATTTAAGAGCAGACAATACATGTATATATTTATTAAAAATAAACCATTTTACTTATTTAAAACATGAAGACATTTCTATCCAAACATCTTCACAAAAAACAATATATCTGAGAAGTTTGTGAATAAAAAAGCCATTCTGATTGACCCTTTCCGATTCAAATGTTGCTAAAAAATTGCTGTAGCATTTACTCAGAGTGCTACTTATTGTATGACAACAATGTTGTTTTACAAAAAGATAATAAATGTACTGTTATTGTTATATCCCCATGTACTGTCCAAATTACCCTGTGATCTATATTATTAACAATGTCTTTGACTGTTTAGTTACGTCGTCAAACAATCAATAAAAGAAAATTGAAATTAAGAGAGTTTGAATTATATAATTATTCAACATGATGCAACCGGTTTGTCTATAATCTTTGATAAAATCTTTGATATCATGGCGAAAATATTGATGTTTCAACCTGTAATTCACTTTTATTACCTAATGAAGGTAATAAAATTTAACATGAACGTAGACCCATTTTAACAATGCGAACGCGACACAAAGTATTGAATAAATCATTAGTAGAAAGTTTGGAAATAAAAAGGCACGCTTTGATGGTTTATATATTCTATGTATCACAAGTTCGTAACCTTTGATCCAGTGCTTATCCAAGTCAAGTCTTTAGAAGTACTCCCGAAGGACGTCAGTTGTTCTTTGATGCATAATTGAAAAGGTTAATAATAAGTCGCCTGTGTTATGTTTAAAGTTACAAACAAAAGACACCTGGTTTTCTGGTTGTGGGTCACGAGGTGCATGGGGATAAATCGATGATGGTTCCATAATTCGAGGGGTCAAGAAAACGCTTTATGGTTTCAGTGAGCGTGTTTGCAATTTCAGCTATACACTGTACATTAGTAACGTTTCTTTTGGCCTTCAGTTGATTATGTATTGTCATCAGATTCCATAAGTTATCCATGTATTAAACGAGAGCATTTCGGCACGAACTAGACCATGTGGCTCCTAGGTCAAGGGTCAAACATAATGGACAACGTCGATGAAGTTGATATATAGATCTTGGGCGTGACGAGCCAACGCTTTAACGACAATGCTACCCCACAAACATCCCAAGGACAAGGACATCCAATGAAGATCGTTTCTCGACTTGCTTCCAAACAGGTAAACACCTTCATATGATGTTGAAAGTTCGGTACGCTGAACATGAACAGGTTAACAAAACATATTTCAGAGTTTATAGTTCTGATTTCAACTATATGCACTGAATATTGTGAATATATAGAGGCCTGTTACTGAGATCAAATCTATTTGGATCTGATTAGTGAAGGCACAATGATACCTTATCCTTGATAAGTACACGTTCTGAAAATTACATTTACACTACTGTGTCATCATCGATTTTGCGTATCCTATTCCTAATACTGTCTGTATTGTACAACTAAAGAGAGTGTGTTCTTGTGTATATTCCCATCTGCAGTATTTCACCCACGCTGTGACTAAAACACGTTTTTAAATTGATAGCCTGTCCACAAAGGAAAAAAATAAGGAATATCACAGAAACAGAATTGAAAACTAGCGTCTAATATATATTTCACATACAGAACAATACAGTAAAACAGGATTTAGATCACTAGTAACTGAAGGTAGATCGATCACCTAGGGACTAGGGACCTGGGAACGTGCAGAAATTTTGTTATCTGCATGGACGCTTGCTGGATTTACTCCTTCCCTTCAGTCGATGGAAATTATTCTCAAATTTCGTCATAGTTAAACTCACAAACTACAACAAGTAATAGATTAATTCTAATGATAGGCTTATATTTACTTTTAATGTTTTGGGACTTGCGTACCCTCTCTGGATAATTTGTACGTAAAGGTATCTGTTTTGGCAGATCATCAAAACTGAGAAGCTCTGGCGATGACCTTTTAAAGTTATGCAACTACTCAAAGACAAAAAGGAACGCCATCATGAAACATTTCTCATTTCTGACAACAATTTACTGTGAAACATGTTTAAAAATACAGATGGTGGATGGCCAGTTACCAGGCTGACAATAATGACTTTGATAACTGTCTTGACAAAAACAGGATATTTTCAGTACACATAACTGTATACTTCAGCACGATTCATTAAATTATGACAACTTATAACTCGGAATGTCCTCACAAAATGATGCTCGATTACTGTTCATAAAGATTCTGAACTAAAGAGTGAGTGAGTGAGGTTAGTTTTACAGCGCACTCAGCAATATTCCAGCTACATGGCGACACTCTGTAAATAATCGAGTCTGGACGAGACAATCCAGTGATCAACAGCGTGGGCATCGATCTGCGCAAAGGGGAACAGATGACATGCGATTGTGTTAGTTGTCTCTTACGACAAGCATAGTCGCCTTTTATAGCTGAGGGGTTGCTGAAGGACTTTTCTACCCGGGCCTTCACGGTTATTCTGAAAAGAAAATTCAAACATGGGACGATGTAAATTAAAACGTTTCTGAATAGTAACAGTCGATAGCAAGCATTAATGCTAAAAGAATCTTTGGTATGTATTTTGCATCGATTTTAAAATGAGTGAGTGGGTGAATTTATTTTTATGCAGCTCCTAGCAAAATTCCAGCAATATCACGGCGAGGGGAACCCGGAAGCATTTAGAATTGCTTGTCAATATATCCATGCTTGTAGTAAGCGGCAACTAACGGGGTCGCTGACGTGGTTAACACATTGTATGCCAAATTCGTTGTTCATGATGCCAATCACTGGATTGTCCAGACCGCCGTTGTGTAGCTTGTCAACAGCTGAATACGGCGTTAAGCATTAAAAATCAAAATCATGTTGTCCTCAAAAGGGTAAACTGTAACAAAGGCCGGGAGGGACAACTTAGGAACGACGAGCCAGTCCTAACTAGAAACAGAGAAGTAATCAAGCTACAAAGACGTATTTTATATCATACGAAAATCTCGAGAATACAAACCCAAAACGTCCATGTGCAAGTGTGTTCAATGCTTAATAGGCTCAAAATTTGGCCATGGAAATGTACTTGTGCAGAAATTTCTGGCAGAAATGTTTTTCGCTGCAGAAATTTCTCGCAGAAATATGTTTTGCCGCAGAAATTTCTGGCAGACTCTGTCGTTTCACCACCAGAATGATCGAAACTGGATAAAATGACTATCTTTAGCTAACTTATCATGGACTTTCTAGAAATATGTTTGTTCTCCTGAAAACATCTTCAAATTGGAGGGGACATGATTCCCAGAAGCAGATCGTCGCACAAATCGTAAATTAAATAATCGAAATATCTAATATCGAAACAGGATTAACATATATGTAGCAGGCAAGTGGAGAGGGTACAGGTCAAAGGTTTTGATTACATCATAATAATACTGGTTTGTGAGTTTAGACAGGGCTGTAATTATATACATATTTGATGTAATGCCATATTTTACAAAACAAACTTGAAATGTTAACTAATGTTTCGAAACCATACTTATGCTGTAAAATCTGTGTAATGCGGGTAATGCGGGTAGAGAGCATGTGTTCTTGATATTACATGTAGTAACAGTGAGCGAGTGAGTTAATTTTTACCGTCACATCGGCAATATTTCAGCCATATCGTGGCGAGAACAATCAATAATTATAATTATCCTAAATCGACATAATTAGAAAATTAATGAAAAGCCTGTTGACGGAGAAAAGTCAAATAACTAGTGCATCACAGTAATTTGCACTCACTAATATCCATAGGGATCTAAATGTTTGTTTTACGATTCAGTTAATTGAACGCATTTTTCCTTACTTCAGCTGGTGTTAACCAAGATCGTATTTTAGCGCTTAGCGCTCTTTTTTTCACTTTCTTCATCCGTTACTATTTAAATGCCAAAAGAAAGTGTCCAATGAAAATTTTGAAATTATGTTTTTGGGGAAGTGATTGAACAAACGAAACCGAACGTTTTATGGATCCAAACGCACCCTAAAGGTGGCCATGGGTCAAATCAAAAGTTTGTTTACCTGAAAATGTGGAAGTCACTCATCCTTATAATACAAACACATTAAAAATATTTCTCATTCAGTGCAAATATATTCGTCATTGACACTTTCTTTTGGAATTTAGTTTAAGTCATAGTGTGGAGGCAACAAGCAATCAATATGTTTTAATACTGATGCTATGATAGATGGACTGCAAATCTGTTATTTGCAGTTTGTGAAACGTGTTCGCTTAACGTCAGGTGCGACTATGTATTGCGTGATTAGAGGCATTGGGTAAGCAGAGATTGATGCATGTCATCGTGTCAAACATGAAATCGATACTCATGATGTCAATCACTGGAGCAACAGCCGATTTTCTACAGGCCACCATCATATAGCAAGAGTATTGTTGAACGCGGTCCTAAAACATGAAAGCAAATAATAAGTTCTCCATAGTATTTACTTTAGGTAAACAAATGTAATCAATAACGGCTTGATTATCTCGGGGTCATGTTTTCTCACAGTGCGAAACTGACCAAAGCTGAAGCTGGACAATTATATATTAACGAAATGCATACACTTATCGAAAACTGTTGTTAGAAGTTTATAATTACATTAGCAAAATCGATACGCTTATCGAACAGGACACTAACTAACATTGTCTCCAATTACCCTTTGACTCTGAGATACAGGACAAACGTTTGAAATTATCCTTGCTTCGGGACAACCTACAAAATGAATTTAAGAAAAACAAACTTCGTGTTTTGAGAAAATTATACAAGAAATCTTACTTCCGTTCTATTGGACTCGGATAATTGGGTCACGAACACAGCGCAATTCGCAAGTCCGAAGGAATTGTTGTTCTCCATCTCTTGATGCTTGGATATTTCAAGTGATTTCGAGATGACGAAATTCTATATATTGTTTAGTTTTCGACACATCCATGTATAAATGCTGATGATGCACGCATGCATGTATGCTAAAATACTAGGGTATCACATCCAACAAGTTTAGTCTGTGAATATACTTGGTTACAATACACTGTTTTCGTTTCCATTTTCTTTTCTGCTGATATTTTACTTATTAATCACATTATTCAAGCAATGGACTTGATCATACATAATATGGATAATGATATGAAACTAAACAACGTGTGGGCAGTCACAGTTTTCGTTCTCTAATCGGGTTGGCCTAGGTAAATTGAACCGATTGACCTGTGAAGAATAGGTCTTCAGTAACACACGTTGGTCGTGAGAGGTGACCAACGGGATCGAGTGGTCAGGCCCGCTGACATTACTGACACATGTCATCGGTTCCCAAATGCGGAGATTGATACTCATGATGTTGATCACTGGATTGTCTGGTCCAGACTCTATTATTTACAGAACTATACCGTATAGTTGGAATATTGCCAAGTACGGCGTTGAACAACAAACAAACGTATGTTAACACTATGGAAATAGCTGAACAGTAAGTCTGAAATCCCATCTGTAAGTGTTCAATATTCTGTAGCAATTATTCCATTAACTGTATGCATTAGTAGGCTTAACCATTAGTCACAGGACCAATACCGGGGTAAGTGTTAGTCCTTTTACGTGGATATCCATTTCAGCCGCTATCCACAGACACCAAGCCAACCAGTCATGCTTCCCCTAGATACCGTTGTCAGGCGCGGTAACAACAAATACACCCTTTTACCGTCTTTTGTTATGATGCAGCTGGGGTATGTTAAACATGTCATACATACAACATATATAATGTCAAATCAGTGATTTTGTAAAATCACAGGACATTTCAGGGATTTTATAAAATTCCTGATTCATTCGCTGGTTTCAAAAAATCCCTGGAATTCCTAAGGATTTAATAAAGTCCCTGAAAATCACAACCCTTTTTTTTAACGATCACATATACTCTAGGGGGTGCAAATGCATAAATCACTCATTGATATCGTTATAAATGAAACCCCGCCATTAAAACTACTCATTTCGACCTTTAATTAACGTAAATCGACCTTTTTTGTCAACAGTGCACAATTCTCAGCCGCAAACGAAATTTCAACCAATCAGAGCGGCGCGTTTCCGTGACGTAATTGTAGGTGTAAACTATAAACTATAAACTATAGATTTGATAGAGCGCCAATTTTGATAAAAATCTTCAATAGCGCTGTACTTAAAAGTCATATACAGACAAGAATGTTAAATAGCGGGATATTTACACAATACACAGAACGAGGGCAGATTTTCAAAATTGTGAGAAGAGGTGAGTCTTAAGGGCTTGCTTGAATTGGTCCAGTTTCTGTTTTCTCCTGATTTCATCAGGTAAGTCATTCCACCAGATTGAGCCCTGGACGTTAAAGGATCTGTTGGCAAAGGTCTTTCTTTTAACATGTGGTACCCTCAACCTCATGTACTGACTACTGGACCTCATGTTCTCCCTTCCAACTTCAGCTTTTGTCAGAAGTGATCGGAGATACATTGGGGAGAGTCCATTGAGGCACTTCCATACCATTGTAAGCACCTTGTGCTTTATTCGTTGCCTAACCAGAAGCCAGTGCAGAGTCTTCAGGGTGGTCTTGCAGCTGGAGTATTTGTCAGCCTGGAGAACAAGTTTGGCGGCAAAATTCTGCACCCTTTGTAACTTCCGCATCTGTGTGTCCGGAAGTCCGATGAAGACGAGGTGTGAAATAACTGTTCCAAGGACCAGTGTATGACATGCGTCTTGTGTCAATAGATGTCTCACGTTTCTTATTTTCTGAAGACCATACATAGCCTTCTTACATTTAGATGTTATGTGGTGACAAAATGACAGTTGTTCGTCAAGTTCTAGGCCGAGATACCGGATCATATGTGCTAGTGGAATGTCTTCTCTGTTGACGTTAATGTTTTTTGCAGAACATTCTTGTAGCTGTTGGCGGGATCCAAAATAGATAAATTGTTGCATTCATTTTCAGCCTATTCTTGTCCATCCAGTTTTTTACTTCAACTGAGAGATCTTGCTGTTGCTTGAGAGCCTGTACCTCGGATCCTGCAATCCGAGGATCAAACGAGTCCGTGAAGGCATGATCATCAGTATGCCCATATATGCTGGTAGGACTCTGTACGACCTCCTCCAAAGTGCTGACATACGAGGGGATGTCAATAAGTTTTGAGCCTTGCATAGAAAAACACAAAATATTGGTATGAACCACATTTATTTTTCAACATAGTCCCCTTGTGAGTCAAGACACTTGTTCCATCTTTTCTGCCAGGCGCTGGTGCCATCTCTGTAGAAGGCGCCATTTGGGTCCTCAAACCAAGCCTCAGCAGCAGCAATAAGCTCATTATCACCCTGAAATCTACGACCACGCAAGTGTTTCTTGAGATTTGGGAACAGATGGTAATTCACTTGGTGCCAGGTCTTTAGAGTAGGGGGGATGCGGCAAGATTTCGTACCCGCATACCTGGACAGCAGCGGCTGCAACGCGAGAGGTGTGTACTGGGGCATTGTCTTGATGTAGAAGAATACCATGTCTGATCTTGCCCCGGCGCTTCTCCTTGATTGACTGTCGCACTTGCCTCAACAAGTTACCGTAATATTCCCCATTCGTTGTTCTTCCTTTTGGTAAGTAATCCATGTGGATGACGCCTTTGCTATCCCAGATTCCAGACGCCTTTGCCATTACCTTCTGCACTGATCTGGAGGCTTTGAACTTTTTGGTCCTGGGAGAAGTGACATGTTTCCATCCCATGTATTCTTGTTTGCTCTCAGGATCATAGTGGTGGATCCAGGTTTCATCACAGGTTACTAGCCTAAAGTGAAAATCTGGATTCTTCTTGTATCTGGTTAGCATGGAGTTGCTTATAGTGACCCTTGTTTGCTTCATTTCATCTGTCAACATTCTTGGCACCCATCTTGCGCACACCTCAGACATGACGAGATGTTAATGAAGAATTGTCTCGATGGATCCGTGTGAAATGCCTATGGTCTCCTCTAACTCATGGAATGTGATTCGACGATTTTCCAGAACAAGTCTATGCACTCTGTCAATGTTTTCCTGACTAGAGCTTGTTGTTGGGCGACCTGGACGGGGTCATCTTCAAGACTCTCTCTACCATGCTTAAATTCATTAACCCATCATTTGATGGTAGCAGATGAAGGGGAAGACTTCCCATAAACTCCTGAATGCCTTTCGTCAATGTTCTTCGCCGAGTTTCCTTCAAGAACTAAAAACTTAATTACTGCTCTATACTCAATTTTATTCATTTTCACTGCAGTGAGGGGCTCACTTTCTGTCAATGTGAGCTGTTCAATAACTTCTGAGAGTAGGATACCAAAACTTATATATCACATCAGCTACACCCCAAGGTTCAATGTCGTACCATAGGCTGTGACACCTGGGTATGAAAAATGCTCAAGGCTCAAAACTTATTGACATCCCCTCGTATATAGAGTACAACACAGGACCAAGGCAGGAGCCTTGAGGTACTGAGAAGACCAGTGACCTGGTCTTGGAGTATTCCTCTCCAACATTTACATTACACGTTCTTGGACGTAGGTTTGTGTCGAACCAGTGAAGAACAGAGTTGGATACCCCAAATCGTCGATTTAGTACTTTTCAGAGGATTTCGTGCTCTACAGTGTCAAAGGCAGCGCTAGGATCCACTGCAACAAGTGCCGACACCTGCTGTTGTTCCATATTCCAGAGAAGATCTGTGACCTGTCTCACAACTGCTGTTTCACAACTGTAGTGTTGTCGATAGGCAGACCGATAATCCGGTAGTAGATTATTAGAGTTGCAGTGGAACATGAGTTGTTGAAGAGCCGCTTTTTCCAAGACTTTACACAGAAATACCAGATTACTAACTGGTCTGTAATTGGACAGGATACGTTCAAGCCCCGCCTTTTTCAAAAGCGGTCTAACGATTGCAGATTTCCATTGTGAGGCAAAACCACCGTTCATCAATGAGGAATTGATTATGGGTGTTATTGTGGATACTGTGGCATCAAGTAGACATTTTAATAGTCAGGTGGACATACGGCCAAGTTCACAGGACTTTGTTTTCATTGAATTGATGATATTCCCTACTTTCTCAGGTGATAGTGGAGTGAAAGTTCCAAACGTAGGTGCCTCATCGTCTTTTGGAATATACTTGTCAATATGCTATAGACTATTCCGAATGTGAATGATTTTATTCATGAAAAGGTCAGCGAAGTCCTCAGCTAGTTGTTCATGTGATCTGCCTTCAGGAAGAGGGTTTGATTGGGTATCTAGAGTGACAGCCTTGAAAATCCGATATAACTGTTTAGTGTCACCTTTATCATCGATGATTTTTGCACTGATGATAGCGCCTTTAGCTTGCTTGATCATCCAATTATACCGATTTCGCTCCTTCTTAAGAGCTATAAAATTACGTTTTCCTCTGAATTTGCGGAAGATCTTCTCACGCCGTCGAAGCTTGTGTTTCTGCTGAGCTATTTCTCTCGTGAACCAGGGTTTCTTCTGAAACATGACCATCTTTGATTTGACTGGGGCAAATTTGTCCAGAACTGCTATGACTTTATTTTCGAACTCATGAACCATTTCATCTGTCGAGCTCTCCGTCAGTGATGTACTCAGTTCCTTGCTGATTTCGTCCAGTGGTAAGTCGTACATTTTGCGATATGTGATTCCTCTTTGACACATATCTTCTCTAGGAACGCTCATGAAGATTCTGATCATACAGTGATCTGAAACAAAGACATCCTCACGACAGCTAACGATGTTGATGGTACTACCGACCTCAGTGTATATATGATCCAGAATGTGACCGTGCCTCTGAGTTGAGAAATTCACATGCTGTGTAAGACCTAGAGCATTCATTATGTCCGCAAAGATATTCGCCTTAATATCGGCTTCATCATCAATATGGATGTTGAAGTCTCCCATAATTATAGGGGTTTTGTCGTTGATAGAACATGAGTAAGAAACTCGATGATGTCATCAGTGAAGTGATTCACGGTCCATCCATGTTTGTCAGAATCGGAGGTCTGTAGATCCCAATAATGTGAAAACAAATGTTTTTGGAAACCATTTTCCATATTGCATATTCAAATGTCCGCACAATATCATGCTTCACCAAAGTCACCTTGCTATTATCACTGTAGATTAAACCTATACCACCCCCTGGTCTATCCTTCCTGTCGCCGTGATCAAACTTAGTACCATCTTGATTTAAGGCACTTTGAGAACACCAGATTACGTCATCTCCATTGAGCCAGGTTTCTGTTAGCAGCAGGGCATCTAGTTCATAATAATCCATTAAGTCTTTAACATATGCATCCTTGTTTTTGATAGATTGACAGTTAAGTAAGGCTATTGCTCTCCTTTCATTAAAACTACAGTTGGCGCCGACTCATTTTTACATTCAATTTGTATGTTATTATCCATGTTTATTCCTCTGTGTTTGGTAGTATTACTTCCTTCTCTTTTTCATTGCATTATCCTACCACCCTTCCTACCCCTTTTCCGAATTTCGCGCCTCCGGGTAAGTCTAAGCCGTCGGACAATAAGACAGGTCACGTGATCGAGTCGCTGGAGAGCCCTGTTTTGTTTCGCCTTTTCACCGATGTCAATTAGGTCATCTCGAGAGTAGCTATATTTAGCACAAGGTTGTGAGTCGTTGATTGATGGCTGATATTCAATGAAAATGGTGTTTCTGTCGTGTCGATACATTGAGGTGTTCATACACTCAGTCGGTGGACTCATGGGGCCTATTATGATCCAGTACAGCAACAGACACATAAACGCTAGGTGGTTGTCATACAGTTCAGTCATTTCCTCGTTGATAGATTGCATAAAACATAAAGATATTGCAGAGCAGAAAACCGTGTCGCCTTCAGTCAAGCGCCATCTTAGTGTCTTGGTAAGACACTAAGACACTAAGGTGTAGAAATGAGGGTCTGTGCAGTATTCATCTACATTTGATGTTAAGCTATTTCGTTTACAGGTTTGTACAAACCAGAAATCGCGACAGCTGTTGTGAGAACTGAAAGCTATATGTTCTCACAATCTACTATCATTTAGTTTAGTCTCCTGCTTTGCCTGGTTTCCGCGTTCAGCTCTTGTTTTCATAGACGATTCTGTCAAAATCACTTGGTGTGGCTGGGTTGTAATCCATGTTAGGTGGTATAAACCGACACGTCATTTGTCATCATTCACTTGATGCCCAGTTAATGAATTTATAACAGGTATAATTAGTGGTAACGCCACTTAGATTACCCGACAAAGGTCCCCATTTGGCTTTTCTTGGGTCTGGATCGATTTCTTGAGTCTGGATCGATCAAAGGATTGACCGATAACACGCTGATTGATCAATTACTTTTATGCTGATTTAAATGGGGATTTGTCAAAAGGCAGTGTTTATGTATGTACATTTACTAATCTATACTGAATACACTCTGTCATGTCTGTGTTTACGTAAAACAACACCCTTCTTTCAAAGGATTAACCGCCAATACATTGGTTGATTGTTCATTATTGGCTAAATAAATTACTTTTTCAAAAGAATGACGCACATTATGCAATTAGTTGCCAGGTGTGCTATCTTGGGTGACCAATGAGACTGTACAGCAGTGTGAAAAACCTGAAACGATACATCTCGTTTTCGTATATTAGACTGTTAAAAGACACATCACTTGGGAAATCTGCAGATGAATTATATTGTCCTGATCTAAACGCGGATAAGCCTGTCATCCTCAATTTCAAGGTTGTGTTGAGCGTGCAAACTGTGATTTGAAAGATTTGCTTACTGCTTGATTAGTTGAACACAAGACAGCGGTTGGTATCAACTCGTTCAAGTGTTGTTTCGAGACTGCGCAGCGATGATGGCCTACTCAACGACCTGTCGTCAGATACAGTACCTTTGGCAGATCAACAACGAGAAGCAGATCATCTTGAGCAAGAGCAACCCAGAGCCACAAGAGCACAACAAGAGCTGCAAGCACAACGATAGTCGCAACCAGAATCACAACCAGAATAGAGTTGCAGATTCTTCAAGCAGAGAGAATGGTGAAACAGAGAAAGATTGTTTTCTCTGAGGTTGCAGTGAGTGGCATTGACAACACCGATTCCTGGTGTTTACAGAGGGAGAGCCGATCCAAGGAATGTGATAGGACTTGCAACTGTAGTAGCACAAGGCTCCAAATGTTACAAGACTCAGGTTTTGTCCCTCTTCCCTCTCTTGAAAAAAAACAAATGTTGATACATATTAGTCTTGTTTGACTGAGGTGACTTTGTTTCAAAAAGGTATTCTGATCCATTGTAGGTTTATGGCAACTGAACACGTAATGCAACATCTGATAGTGTTATATAGATATTGTTTTTGTCAATTGCATGTTATGAATTTTCTTGTAACATTGTTATGCAACTATTTTAAATCTATTATTTTCTTGTCAATGCAGAAAATTTTATTTTTGAGTTTTGACACTTTATTGTCTTTACTTATTACACATGCAATATTTACAAACGGTAGTGTCAAAACAAACACTGATTACACGATATTTTCTTTTTTCAGGGAATAACAAATTGTTGGGATTTTTCAGTGACTTTGATAAATCCCTAAAACCACCAAATGAATCAGGAATTTTATAAATCACTCTAACATATATCCTGAGAAACTAAATATCGATCATCCTTGCATACGCAATGTGGCATTACTCTTTATTTATTGAAATCCGAAATCCGAGTTGAAGCTGATAGTGAATAATGAATGTCTGACAGCTGTCTGAATTATATATTGTGCAATATACATTGCAAAAATGATAAATATATTCACGTTAAGCGATAACTTTGTCGTTTGATATCATAATGGGCGATAGTAGCGAAACAATACGTCTCCATTAGGTGCTTTAGGTGGTCCATTGTTGTCTGACAACATGCGATTCATAATGTGACGTGGAGAGGATCATTGTCACTTCTTTCTCTCCAGATGAATGAATGACGAGTAGAAAGGGTTAGCTGTGATGTTACCCCGGCTTGTGAGAGTGATGCAAACGAGACATGTAGCGGGAGTGTTGCTAGCTGTCTCTTTGACAGCGATCTTTGGTTTTCTTCACTTGCTGAGTGAAATGGCTCGCCTCGATGATGCAAGGGTCAGATTAGGTGAGTGAACGTTTTGTGTTTTAAGAATGGAACACATTAATGCCAAGCACACACTTGCATGTTTGTAGTTCCACATTGCTCATAGCTTTTGCAGTTTTACTTGATGACACTTCCAGTTCTCCTGTCATACCTATTGTCACAATAGGGCTATCGAAATGTACAGACTACTGGTAAAATATTAGAAATGCTGCTTTTAACACACGCGTATAACATAACATTTTCTTCATTGGCGCAACAGCACTTGCTATTAGATTTATGTTGATAGTTGTTAAACTGGACGTGTATATTTGAATGAGTTGAGATACATCATAATTATATATGCTATCTAAAAAGAAACGCATAGAAGAATTGAATCTACAATTTACTCTATATTTGATACACCGTATAGAATTTAAGATAAAATGTAATTTGCTACGGGAAATGTCACAGCATCACTGTTTGATGTGAGTTCGAGAAAGGTCAGTGGTGGCGCTGAAGTCACTATTTCGTGTAACCACCATTGGTGCTCCGAACTGCATGACATCATCGAATAAGTCTCTGGATCTGATGTTGCTGCTTCGTAGTCCATTCTGCCTGTTGTGCATGTGTTAGTTGCTGAAGTGTCTGGGGCTTAGGGTTACGCTGCCGCACCAGTCTGTTTGATCGGGTTTAAGTCTGGTGATCTGGAGGGCCAAGGCAGCACAATGATGTTCTCATTCTGGAGGAAGTCTCTCGTGATACGTGATGTATGCGGTTTGGTATTGTCCCTCTGACAGCTCCTTCTGATGGTTGATAATAGAAAGGAGGTGTGTGTAATTGCATTTGATCACAGTAGCATTGTGCTATCTGCAGGCTGTCTTGGTTCAACATCGACACAGTTATTCTAGTGTAGGTTATGGCTCCCCACACCATCACGTCGCCCCTGTCTACCTGAGGGACGCAGTCGTCGACAAAACGTTCATGACGGCGTCCGCACACCCGTCATGAACAATAGAAATGATCGCTGAATCAGGCTTGAGGTCGCTTTACCGGATCCAGGCCTGAAAATTGGTGCAGCGTTGAGCACGATGTTGTCGATGCTGTTTAAACCTGCCTCTCGTAGTCTGTTCCCGACAGTCTGCGCAGATACTCTTCTCAATGCAGGCATTTGCCTAACGGTGCTGGTCGCTGTAGCTGTTCGATGACGGTATTGATGTTAATGGATGTTCTGATCTTGCTCTACCGTGGTAACTCGATGTCGTCCACTGGTAGGTCCTTCTACCATCGAGTTCTGCCCCACTGATATCTCTCACAAAGACGGGGCATTGTGCGCTAATAGACGTTAAGACGACGGACAACTGTAAGCTGAGACTGACCTGCTTTCATGAGACCTATAGCAATATGTCCGTTGGCGCGGCTCGTGGCCTTTTGCATTCCCAAAACATTCAACACTACGGTGAAGACAGTGGTCGAACTATTATACCCATGAATGACACAATGTGATCCCCAAGTGCATTATATATGATCACAGTAGTGTGTGTGATTTGTGACATTACATGCGTCTGTTGAGATCATGCCTTTATATACAGTTATTTCATGCAGGATGTGTTTGGATATGATGGCATAGGAGAAAACAACCATGGGAGTAGTAAACAAAACAGTTTATTTTCTGGTTTGTTGTGTTGTTGTTGATGGTTGTGGTGGTGTTTTACGCTGCTGGATCAATTTTCGTCAGGAGGTTTTTTATTTACCATATCGCCACCAAGGTCGACAAGCCTATGTTAGACCACAATAAGCCTACGTGAGACCACGACAATCCCATACAACACCACGGCAATCCTGTGCTAGACCACGAGAAGATTATGTTAGACCAGGACTAGTCTAAATTAGACCACGAGTAGATCACAACACAACATGCTTCTTGGTTTCAAGCAGAAGACACCATAGCTCACTGGAGCCAGGGATCCGTCTTTCAGGCTAAAGAAAAAAACCAGGACACCGTTTTCGTATTATATTCAATGCCAAACCAAAAGTGTTTTATGGTTCAACTTCTTTATTTATAATAAAGACGTTGAACCATAAAACACTTTTAGTTTGATCCCTCCAACTTCTAAATGCCTTCGAAACAACTTCAATGCCAAAATCTTTCAAAAGCAGATTGTACACTGTACCTGAAAAAACACATACATTTTACCACCAGATCCGTTAAAAGACGGATCTCAGTTTTTCCCCATATCACTTAAGATGCTTTAGGTATTAGGGTGTCGGGTGTTGCTGTGTGGGACATTCACCACGCAACAAACCTTTAATCCGTTTCAAAGATTCCTAGATATGAAACAATGTGTCTACCCCCATCTTGTAGGAGAATCAGCCAGAAAGTCAGTTTACGCAGTGTCACGGGATAACTTTCGCTTCTGAGGTCATGGGCTTCTATCCTTACAGTATGAGTGAGGTTTTCGTTGTTTTTATTAGTAAAAGCGGCGTAAAACTAAATTCACTCACTCGCTCGTATCACAGTCGTCATACCAGATGGGAGCGGTACCAAGCTCAAGGGGGTGATTAACAACAAGCTTACATAGAGGTTTATAGTAGACAGGTGAAGGACATTTCCCAACGCATCAGTGACCAAACAAAATATCCGATATGACTGCCTCTTTCCTATTTGGACTTGTACCTTACGTTCCCGATTTCTCTTCAAGCGAAGAATTGAGTAGCATTTGCATGTGTTTACGGCGGCTGCCACCAGTTGGTCAGGATACGCTCACCCATTTTAGAACACCTGGTATCATCACTTGTATCATTTATTCAGATTCATAAGCTAATGCCTTATTGTAAATCGAACTGCCGTTAGTAGAGTGAGTGTGTGAGTGAGTGACTGAGTGAGTGAGTATGGTTTTACGCCGTTTTGAACAGTACTTCAGCAACACAACGACCGGGGACACCAGATATGGGCTTCACACGTTGTACACATTCTTATTCTTATGATGAGATTCACAGCTACACAAAGTCAAGTATACATCCTAACTGAAAGTGTTTCCTTTGTTTTCAGAGAGAGCGATCACCGTGTTACAGAAGGACCAAGTGGGTAACCATAAGTATGACGTACGTTATCATTTAGATATGAACATTTGGTATCAAAGTGGACTTATCTCAATTTTGATTTATCAATGAACATTAAAAGGGTTTCATCCCCATGTCTGAACTGGGCATTGTAAGAAACATGTATTTCAAACATTAAACTTAAGAGCATATATCAGTTGACATTTGGTTTTTGAACTGCAAGACTGTATTAGGACATGTGTGGATGTGTTGCCGCAGAGGTGTCACCACTGACATGTTTATTTTGGTTTTCAGGACGTATCAGACAATGATGACCTGGTCGTTATATACAATAAAGTTCCAAAGACTGGCAGTACTACACTCGCAGGCATGGCATACCAGTTGTGCCAGGAAAACAGATTCAACGTGATTATGATAAATACCACGGGACGCTCTCATAAAGTATTCTTGTCAGATCAGGTAAAAAATATAACGGCATATACGGGGAAAGGTGATCCTGTCCCACTCGTGACACTCTTCATAGACAGAGTGAGTGAGTTTACTTTTACATTACACTCATAAATATGTCAGCTATATAGCAGCGGTCTGTGAAAAATCGGGTCTGGACCAGACAAACCAGTAATCAACAGCGTGAGCATTGTCTACACGATCTAAGCCATTGGGATACGATGACATGGGACAAGCAAGCCAGTGAACCTGGACACCCGATGCCCCTAGTCACATCTTACAAGAATGGGTTACTGAAGATCAGTTCTGACCCGGTTTGATAAATAGAAGGGCCAAAATCCTACTACTTACATAAGATATCTCTGCTAAAAGCAGAATCGATTGTGCAGCTCTGGCTATATCATGAGCGGGCATTTGTGTCACTAGTATTAAATCTGTAAGGTGTAGTTTGTGAACAGTCGAGACTGGACCAGGCTATCCAGTGATCGACACCATGCAAAGGCTAGGCAGTTGTTTCCCTGGAAAAGCAAGGGAAGGTACATTACAATATGAAATATGGAATTAAACAGGACCTCTGTCACTGGTCCGTGAAATTGTGGCATATTTACCAGAAAATCACTTAATGTAATGAATGTTGTGACCTTCTGTACAAGACTCTATGATGCCAGCCAAGCCGGTGGGTAAACCAAGGCCTAGCATTTTCGTAGCTCTCTTAACGTCAATGTTAATATATGACACTTACTACTATTTTAACGCTAAGAGAGCTTCGAAAAGCTAGGCCCATGTTATACGATACATGTATGGCTATTCCATACTTTACTGTGTGAAATGACTGACCAACAGTTTACTTTGTTCCTTTCCATGTGTGGATTATGTGTTCTTTCCACACACCGTCATACATTTAGTGAGTGTGGTTTTACGCTGCCTCTAGCAATATTCCTAAATCACGGTGGGGGACACTGAAAGTTGGCTTCACACATTGTTTTCATGTGGGGAATCAACTCAGGTCTTTGGCGTGTCTAACGGATGTCCTAACCATAAGGCTAACCCACCGCCCCCTTGCATTGATAGATCGTGTATGTGAGATCTTCATCCAGATATTTTGTCAAGATCAGTTCACAAAACGTTAGTCAGAATGTTCTCTCCAATGTAACTTTTGTTTCCAACACCATCGTAACCTTCAAATAATGTTCATTTTCATATATATTCTACTAATTTAAGGGAAGAATAAGTATCAACTTTCTAATCATGCCCCGCCTAATTGCAGTAGCATCAGACTGGGGTGCTTACATTTCACAACGTTTAAGGTATTATAATGAGAGTTCTTGTCATCACAATTTCAAAGAGCATCACATGACCTCAGAAACTCTTGATCAAGGTTACAGTGAGTGGGTGATTGAGTTTAGTTTTACTCCACAATCAGCAATATTCCAACTGTAACGGGGCGGTCTGTAAATAATGGAGTCTACACCAGACAATCAAGTGATCAACAGCATGAATATCGATCTACGCAATTGGGAACCGATGACACATGTCAGCTAAGTCCGCAAGCCTGACCGCTCGATCCAGTTAGTGGCCTCATACTAGTACTACAAGCATGGATTACTGAAGGCCAATAATCTAACCAGGGAAATTTATTAGATTATCAAGTTTACACAATTCAAGGCCTAAATGAAGCTTACCAAAAGTGTGTCAAACATGAATTACAAGGGACAGAATGATGCAATGCCCAATTGTGACTTCTACCATACGTTCTCATGTTTGTTTCTAGGAAGTTTTGTATGTAGAGGCTTTTGTCTTTGTTGTTCCAGATGAGGTTCATCACTAACATCACCAGCTGGACAGAGAAGAAGCCGGTTCTTTATCATGGACATGTAGCCTTCATTGATTTCTCAAGGTAAGAGTTGGAGCTGCTTCGCCATTCGAAGGGGCCGTATTTCCATAGTTTAGGGGGCAAAAGAAAGTATTACGCATAATAATGTCAAACAAACAAGTACCATGGACCGTTTAATACAATGTGCCAGTCTAAGTAAATTTATTCTTAGTATTTTTCGTTACGCTCCTCTACTGACTCGAGCAACCTCAGTAGGAGGTCGCGTCAGGTAACTTTTGATCGACTCATTACCGTCCAATCAAATGCGCAACGGCCGAACGGATTTAACCAATCAGACAACGGCCACTGTTTACGGTTTGGTGGGAATTCTCCAGTCACTGACACTGATCCTCAACAAACGAAAATCCGCATGGTTACCGTTAGCATATATTTCCGCAAGGTGACATCCTCGAATACTGACAAAAATGCTATTTTCGGCGACAGTTTACTCACTGCTAACAGTGTTGTAACATGCTCCATGTGTATTACCCGATTGAACGAAAAACAGTTTTCGGAATCGGTGGGGTACAAACCTTTTCGAGGTAAACGTTTAAACGGTATGAGCGAATCTCCACTTTGTCATTTAGTAAGCTGTGCTCTGATTGGTCAATCTCAAAGGCTTCCTCAAAGGGTTTGTTAGACTCAGTAGAGGAGTGTAACGAATAACACAGTGACTAAGTTTACTAGACTGTACGATGTACATACAACACAGATGTGTAGACCAATGTATTAAACTCTGTGTCACTCAATTCGGTTTGCACTTTCGATTTTCAAAATGGGTGTTAGTCTTTCATTTGCTTGCCATGCATGGAAATGACAGTCCAATCCGACGTTTTCGTGACCATCGTTTGAGATACACGCACAATGTGGAGGGAAATATGCATAAATTAGGCGTCATGATCAATGAGCTATAAGCGACATACAGGGAAGAGGTTAATTCAGCTGTTATCATTGCCATAAAAAACATACAATCAAACTTATTATTTTTTAAATAATGGTTGCACATTTATTCTTTCCATCCATAGGTTTGGAGTGCTAAAGAAGCCCATATATATCAACATGGTTCGGAACCCCCTGAATCGGCTACTGTCCTTCTACTACTTCGTGCGGTATGGCGATGATATTGATCCAACTAGAAAGCGAAGGAAATCAGGAAACAATGAGGTACACGTGTTCCCCAAAGTCAAAATGATGCAATTAAAGCGTTCGCTCGTCACGCTGTGTACAACATGTGAAGCCCATTTCTGGTACTGGAATATTGCTGAAAAGCGGCGTAACACCCCACTCACTCACTCACTCACTCAAATAAACGTTGCATTTCTAAGCCTGTATGGAAACAGTCCGATGGTGGATATGGTATATTACTGTGACGATTGTATCCCACGTTAACACCTCGTACCTTTGTCAAACATTGCTACATTTGATTTTCAGACATTCGACGAATGTGTCAGGCGGAATGGGGAAGACTGTGATCCTGAGAAGCTATGGGTACAAATTCCATTTTTCTGTGGCCAAAATGCTGAGTGTGCGTAAGTGAAAGCTTGAAAATAAGTACGCATTTGACCTAACCTCTTTTACAGTAAAGTTACTAATAAACTTTCCATGAATTATTCTTCATAATTTTTATTTTCGCCTTTCTGAGCGAATGATTCTTATTCAAGAGTCATGAAAGAAAAAGCAAATGAATAAAATAAATACTAAGGGTAAAATAAATTATAAATAATAATAATAAGAATAAAAATAAGAATAAAATAAATAATAATAATAATACCAAATGCTCAAAGACACTGCATATATAGTTCAAAACACAGTAACTGTGGAAAGAGTTCTAATCAAAGCCATCATGAGAAAGTGGGCTTCGAACACGCTCCTTGACATTGTTATTTGCATTTTCTTTGCATTCCAGGCCAGTTGCTGACATTGTAGTAAAGTGCAGCCACAGAGTTTAAGTATTTGAATGATTCACTGTTTTAATGACATAAGAAAGCTGAAAGAAAAAATAAGTACCTATCAAACCTGAATGTCTATGTCCCATGATCTGGTTAAATAACTATGTCCTTTTTCTGCCTTGGATTTCTTCTCTATATTCAGTTTTAATTCTATCTTTGGTACAAGTGTATAGTCATATTTGATTCACTATTCACAATGATATGGCCATGTGGTGGTAAAAGGTAAAAATCAAAGATGACCTCATGAGATCTGAATTGAATGTAGCGATAGGCAATCGAAAGTTCACGATACCTAAGTCGAATGTATGATAGGAAGTCTAAAGTACGACAAGTCGGCTGCGAAGGTGTAGCAATAGCAGCAAACATGCTATCAAAACCTTCCACGTTTCACGCAGTAACACGTTCATATTTCAGAAACAAAACACGAACGGATGTTATACAAACGTTTTCCTAGACAGTGTGTCTTTCAAAGGAACACTACAGAGTACACTTGCTCTATTACCTTAGTATGGTTCCTACAAACCCATCCAGTGTACCTGCTACACTACAAGACTGTAGAAAAGGCGTAATAGCTTATCATGTATTTCTAATCCCCCATGACTCAGAGGGTGGGTGAAAATCCCCACGTCTATCTTTAACTGCAAGGAGTCATAATTAGAGAGAGTTTTGCTATTTAGAGGCCAAACTGCAGGAAGTCATAATTAGAGAGAGCTGTGCTATTTAGAGGTCATCACTTTTGAGGCATGGGTGTTCAAGATTTTAAAACTCATGTTTTCACTCCTTCCGGTCCTGACTGTAATTCTGGAGTTATTTATTTGTCTGGCTTAACTATTCTCTTCTCGGGGTCCTGGAGGTAGATGGACTCTGCAACAAGCCAAGCATAATCTATTCCAACCTTGCCAGGTGGAAGTTCTCAGTGATAAACATTCTCTGTTACAGGGTTCCTGGAAGTAGATGGGCTCTGGAACAGGCCAAGCATAATCTATTCCAACCTTAACAGGTGGATGTTCTCAGGGACAAACCTTCTGTGTTACAGGGTTCCTGGAAGTAGATGGGCTCTGGAACAGGCCAAACACAATCTGATCCACCATTTCCTTGTGGTCGGTGTTACTGAGGAACTTGGTGACTTCATTGCGGTGTTGGAGGCAATTCTGCCACGCATGTTCCGAGGAGCTGTCGGACGTTTCGCCTCAGGTGAGACTTCCTTTTAGTAGAATCTAAATCACCACACTGAATGCGAGTCAGATACTGCACATATGAAATTGGTTATTTCTCGTCTTGCCAACGACTGACAGTTCAGTATAAAGTTAAATATATTGTAATAATGTAAAAGACACGAGAAGACAACTTCCACTCTACAATAATAACAATGGCGATAATCTCCATTGGGGATGCTCATGGGGCACACAGGAGTCATGGAAAAGGTAAACACTTGGTGAGAGCACAAGGTCAAGTACAAACGGAACAGATGGGTCCTTACGAGACACTTGAAATGTTCACACAACTTGCCTTCCTTGATAGATTCTGGCAGCGAGTTCCATTTAGAGGCAGCTGCAACTCTAAAGGACTTTTAACCAAGAGACATTTTCTTCCATGGTGGCACTATGAGACATTTGATTGTCAAACCTCAGTGAACGTGATGGAATGTCCATACATAATTCGGCCAATGTCATCTTGATAATGCAGTGTCAACAATGACATTAAATTACCAACACACTTTACAAAAACGTGAAAAAACGATTTACGAAACAGAACAGCTGACCACTATAAACTTTATAAACGTATAAACCTATCATCTAACACGCACCTATACCTGTGTTTCAAGTCGCCTTCTAGGCAACTGTTGACGTTCAGGAAACAACACTTAAGGACCATTCGTCCTATATTCTAGATGCGCGTGCGTACGCTGTTTGTAGATTGTATGGGCCTCCAAGATGCAAAATCACGGACTGGATAGATGTTGTCCGACTTCCAAATTTTGAGAAAGTGATAGATATGTGCGATCCCTTGTGAGAATATTCCTTTTGCAATTGATTTCTTCTGAAATATGCTGACATAGTTCTGCACCAACTGTTTCAGACTTTTGATTTGTTTTATAAGGACAATGCCTATTGATCTTCTTGGTATATATTTCACATTCATCATACATGGACATAGTGTTTAATAACAAAGACACGTTATTGTGATGTTGTTAACTGTTTTCTCAAAGAGGACTAATATAGCAAAGAAATTCTATTGTGGAACCGTATGCTGCACAGGTTTACAATTCGTATTAAATAAGCTTATTAAACTACCCACAAACGTTCAAACTCATCAGCCACTTCAGTCAACTGTTCTAAACTAGATTTTAAAGAATATTCCAGATTGTGTAAAGGTTCTGTTTACACACGAACTGATGTATTGTGAAACAAATTCGTAACGTTGAAAAGATTATTGTCACGAGTTCAATAAATGATGAAAGTTCCCCGAAACTTGGTGAATTCTGAACAAAACTTTACACTCAAACGCAGCTGTTCACATGCACCATAACTGAACATACCCTTCAGCAATGTGATGCATATAACACACACATATATATAACACATATATGCATATACATAACACATATATGCATACATTTTCATATAACACAGACACATACACACTCACACACACATACACATACACACACTCACACATACACTCACACACACATACACACACTCACACACACACACACACTCACACACATACACATACTCACACACACATACACACACACTCACACAGACATACACACACACATACACACACACATACACACTCACACACACATAATATCGTGAGTTAGTACATACAGCAAAAGCAAAATGCTGACGTAAGGTCAAATCTTACTCCACTCACCGAGTAGCTAACGCATCTAGTGTCACGTGCGATTGATAACGAGATCTGAGGAGCCTACTCCTGTATATGTAATTCCAGTGTTCACCATAACGGTTTGTGCTTCAGATAGCATATCCCATCTACGGAAAACCACCAAGAAGATTGCTCCCAAACCTGACACCCTGGCCCGAATTCAGGAGTCACCAATATGGCGGATGGAAAACGAGTTTTACGATTTTGCTGTACAACAGTTTCATTATGTGAAAGATCAGACATTTGACCTCGTAGATGGGAAGTACATTGAAAAGAGAAACCCTTTAACCTACGCAAAACTATGGCCTGATAATGTCGCTGTGATCACTTAGAAACATGTGTGTAGTTAAATAAGGTCATAGTTTACAATTTGTCACTAACACTGCATCATACTTTCCGGCACTCTCACTGATGTTGGTGTAGACAGCCCACCTTACTTATGGCCTAACGGGTACATCCTGGGCCACGCACATCCAGTCCATGCACATTATGCAGAGGCAGGCCATATGACCGCTGGCTATAAATCTACACGCACCAGGGCTTTGATTTTCGAAACTCTTCTAAGGCTAAGATAGTCGCAAATGCCCTTATGATTAACTTACGACTATCTTCGCGCTAAGAGAGCTTCGAAAATATAGACCGAGAGGCACACACGCCCTGTCAGGCATAAACTTTACCGGCCCTCGTGCCCTTTCATTTTAGTATGAAAATTTGTTGAGGTGCGTTATGCACCTGCTTGTCATGCGTTGTGTTTAAGGGTGGTAATAGAGGGAATTGGCGGTGCGTTCATAAGATGTCTGTCCTTGAAACGTTTGTTAACTGCACTTCCTGTCCAAATTGATATTTCGGGTTCCCCTACTTTTTTAAGAGTATATATTGTGCTGTGAAGCGTTTCAAGTCTGGGGGTCATAGCAAAGTTTTCATATTTTAAAAAAAATCGTTTATCCTCGGAATGACACGAGTGCCTGTGATAAACTGTGGTATGTTATGATCCACAGGTCTCGTTCGTACAATAAAACACATCAGCCAAAATGGACTTTGTGGTTCCTGCGGCACTGACAGATGCTTGTGTGAGCAGGGCGTGCAAAATGACCTTTACGTGTTTTTATCTTGTTTTTTCTTCACAATTTTTCTGAAGTAATCAGGGAAATTATTTCCATGTTTCAGATTTTGAGTCTGTGTTCTGTTGTGTTTATCAAATTATTAGCATTTGCTTCAAGCAAAATGTATGGGAACACCCTAAAATTGTATAGTCATGTACAAACTAAAACGTGGTGAGGTCCTTTGGACTCTACGGTCAATGCAACTTTTTGAGTGTTTCATGGGCACTTTAAGCGACATGTTAGAACTTGCAGTGATGCAACATGGAGGTGGTGTGTTTCAGGACCCTTGGTTTTCGCTGTTTTTGACAATGTTTCATTTCACTCAAACTTAACGAATATTGAATCACTTACACCACCTAATATGTCGTTTTCCCTTTCTTTTCACAATCTCCGGATACATTTTTTACATTTAGATGTTAAAACTAACCTAATCAATATGTAAATGGTGATTTCATGAAACGTGAAAAATAGTCATATTTATGCTGCATCGCTATTTAATTCTCAGAGGTAGTTTTCAGTTGCAAAGGGATAAGCGAGTAAAAAAAAGTTTTTGTATTCAATTGTAAGAATTGTATGATTATAAGATCAAAGTAAGAACAAAGCGAGGATGGGGAAAAAAGTGGGTCAAAGCGAGGTTTGAGGATCAAAGTGGGGTTTGAACAGCAAGGTAAGGTTTGAAGATCAGAGTGGGGTTTGAAGATCAGAGTGAAGTTAGAGAGAGGACTAAATGTGATGATCAAAGTGAGAACAAAGTGGCGTTTAAATATTAAAGCGAGGTTAGAGTTAGGACTAGTGATCAGAGCGAGGTCTGAAGATCAAAATGAGGTTTGAAAATCAACGTGTTAGAGTCAGGACTGATGTTCAAAGTGAAGTCAAAGAGAGGTTTAAAGACCAAGAGAGGTTTACTTCCGGTAAAGAGAGGAAAGAGTTTACCATTAAGTGTTTATGTTGGACTCGTATTATCTTACCTCAGATACAAATGTCGCTTTCTGATTGACTGAGGGTTCTTCTGTTAATTATCGCTTACAGGTGAGTAGCATTTGGAAGTAATCCGCTGGGAATGCAGAACTCATTTGGTACCTCCTTGTAGCAATTCTTTATCTCGAATAACACTGAATACGATGTACGGAAATTACCGATGTTTTTGCGAACGCAAATCGATGGAATGGAGATTACTCGATATCTGTTTTTCTCGTCAGCAAAATCTAGCAATGGCAACAGAGAGTTTTGCACCCTTGCTTCAAACAGTTCAAAATTAACATTGAGGTGTTCAGTCAGATAAATACGTTGTCCCTTGGGGTCCATGGATTCATGTACCCACGCTCTGAAGGGGAACCTAAACAAACTTCAAGGGTTCCCCTTGTGAACAACTAACCCTAATATGGAACTGGAATGGCGTATATCTGGTACACTTGGCAGATAAAGTGTTTAACTGGCGGTAAAAAGAACTACTATTGATTCACATTGACTTTGATGTGTATATGACAACCCTGAAAAGTTGTCTTTCTGTAATACATAAGCATGTCAACACGATCTATTATTCATGTTGCTTGTGTCACCGAGCCATTAAAACATGTCGCGTTCCAGTGACCCCGCACCACCATTACTCTCGTTATCATTACACCATTCGAGACCTCGTTGTGGCTTTTGATATTCTCAAACAGTCGTAAGTGCCATACATTAACATTGACTTAATTAAGACTCTCTTAGTCCTTAGAGAGTTTGGAAAAGCAAGGCCCCAGTATAGGACGTACGACAGTTGTAGCGCTACCATAGCTTTGTGAAACGGGGTCCAGTATAGGAGGAACGACAGTCATAGCGCTGCGATAACTTTGTGAAACGTGGTGCAGTATAGGAGGTACGACAGTCATAGCGCTACTATAGCTTTGTGAAACGGGGCCCAGCGTATTTAGTATATAGTTTTAGGAGCCAACGCAATGCGAATTTAGCTTTCATTGACGTCGAGGTGTTAAATAAAAAAAAACGGAACACGTGTTGAACTCTACGACAAGCTATTGATAATCAAAATCAAACGTCAGTCTATTTTGCTCAGATATACCCCCGAAATTGTCAATGAGGGTTAAACAGCTACAGGCAACCGAGACAAGACACCTGTATTGGCATGGTTCTCTAACGCTCTGTACTCCATAGCATAGTCACAGCATAGTCACAGCATAGTCATAGCATAGTCATAGCATAGTCACAGTATAGTCACAGCATAGTCATAGCATAGTCACAGCATAGACACAGCATAGTCACAGCATAGTCATAGCATAGTCATAGCACAGTCACAGCATAGTCACAGAATAGTCATAGCATAGTCACAGCATGGTCACAGCATAGTCATAGCATAGTCACAGCATAGTCATAGCATAGTCATAGCATAGTCATAGCATAGTCACAGCATAGTCATAGCATAGTCATAGCATAGTCATAGCATAGTCACAGCATAGTCATAGCATAGTCATAGCAAAGTCATAGCATAGTCACATCATAGTCATAGCATAGTCACAGCATAGTCATAGCATAGTCACAGCATAGTCACAGCATAGTCATAGCATAGTCATAGCATAATCACAGCATAGTCATAGCATAGTCACAGCATAGTCACAGCATAGTCACAGCATAGTCATAGCATAGTCACAAAATAGTCACAGCATAATCACAGCATAGTCATAGCATAGTCATAGCATAGTCATAGCATAGCCATAGCATAGTCACAGCATAGTCACAGCATAATCACAGCAAAGTCATAGCATAGTCTCAGCATAGTCATAGCATAGTCACAGCATAATCACAGCATAGTCACAGCATAGTCACAGCATAATCACAGCATAGTCATAGAATAGTCATAGCATAGCCATAGCATAGTCATAGCATAGTCACAGCACAATCACAGTATAATCACAGCATACTCATAGCATAGTCTCAGCATAGTCATAGCATAGTCACAGCATGGTCACAGCATAGTCATAGCATAGTCACAGCATAGTCACAGCATTGTCACAGCATAGTCATAGCATAGTCATAGCATAGTCACAGCATAGTCATAGCATAGTCATAGCATAGTCATAGCATAGTCACAGCATAGTCACAGCATAATCACAGCATAATCACAGCATAGTCATAGCACAGTTATAGCATAGTCACAGCATAACCACAGCATAGTCATAGCATACTCTCAGCATAGTCATAGCATAGTCACAGCATAGTCATAGCATAGTCACAGCATAGTCACAGCATAATCACAGCATAGTCATAGCATAGTCATAGCATAGTCTTATCATAGTCATAGCATAGTCACAGCACAGTCACAGCATAATAACAGCATAGTCATAGCATAGTCATAGCATAGTCATAGCATAGCCATAGCATAGTCACAGCATAGTCACAGCATAATCACAGCATAATCACAGCATAGTCATAGCATAGTCTCAGCATAGTCAAAGCATAGTCATAGCATTGTCATAGCATAGTCATAGCAAAGTCATAGCATAGTCACAGCATCGTCATAGCATAGTCACAGCATAGTCATAGCATAGTCATAGCATAGTCATAGCATAGTCACAGCACAGTCACAGCATAATAACAGCATAGTCATAGCATCGTCATAGCATAGTCATAGCATAGCCATAGCATAGTCACAGCATAGTCACAGCATAATCACAGCATAATCACAGCATAGTCATAGCATAGTCTCAGCATAGTCAAAGCATAGTCATAGCATTGTCATAGCATAGTCATAGCAAAGTCATAGCATAGTCACAGCATCGTCATAGCATAGCCACAGCATAGTCATAGCATAGTCATAGCATAGTCATAGCATAGTCACAGCATAGTCACAGCATAATCACAGCATAGTCATAGCTTAGTCACAGCATAGTCATACCATAGTCACAGCATAGTCATAGCATAGTCATAGCATAGTCATAGCAAAGTCATAGCATAGTCACAGCATCGTCATAGCATAGTCACAGCATAGTCATAGCATAGTCATAGCATAGTCATAGCATAGTCATAGCATAGTCACAGCATAGTCACAGCATAATCACAGCATAGTCATAGCTTAGTCACAGCATAGTCATAGCATAGTCACAGCATAGTCACAGCATAGTCATAGCACAGTCATTGCATAGTCATAGCATAGTCATAGCATAGTCACAGCATAGTCACAGCATAGTCATAGCATAGTCATAGCACAATCACAGCATAGTCACAGCATAGTCATAGCATAGTCACAGCATAATCACAGCATAGTCATAGCATAGTCACAGCATAGTCACAGCATAGTCACAGCATAATCACAGCATAGTCATAGCATAGTCATAGCATAGCCATAGCACAGTCATAGCATAGTCACAGCACAATCACAGTATAATCGCAGCATACTCATAGCATAGTCTCAGCATAGTCATAGCATAGTCACAGCATGGTCACAGCATAGTCATAGCATAGTCACAGCATAGTCACAGCATTGTCACAGCATAGTCATAGCATAGTCATAGCATAGTCATAGCATAGTCACAGCATAGTCATAGCATAGTCATAGCATAGTCATAGCAAAGTCACAGCATAGGCACAGCATAATCACAGCATAATCACAGCATAGTCATAGCACAGTTATAGCATAGTCACAGCATAACCACAGCATAGTCATAGCATACTCTCAGCATAGTCATAGCATAGTCACAGCATAGTCATAGCATAGTCATAGCATAGTCACAGCATAGTCATAGCATAGTCATAGCATGGTCACAGCATAGTAATAGCATAGTCACAGCATAGTCATAGCATAGTCACAGCAGAGTCATAGCATAGTCATAGCATAGTCACAGCATATTCACAGCATAGTCACAGCATAATCACAGCAGAGTCATAGCATAGTCATAGCATAGTCATAGCATAGTCATAGCATAGTCACAGCATAGTCATAGCATAGTCATAGCATAATCACAGCAGAGTCATAGCATAGTCACAGCATAGTCACAGCATAATCACAGCATAGTCATAGCATAGTCATAGCATAGTCTTATCATAGTCATAGCATAGTCACAGCACAGTCACAGCTTAATAACAGCATAGTCATAGCATAATCACAGCATAGTCATAGCATAGTCTCAGCATAGTCATAGCATAGTCATAGCATTGTCACAGCATAGTCATAGCAAAGTCATAGCATAGTCACAGCATCGTCATAGCATAGTCACAGCATAGTCATAGCATAGTCACAGCATAGTCATAGCATAGTCATAGCATAGTCACAGCATAGTCACAGCATAATCACAGCATAGTCATAGCATAGTCATAGCATAGTCATAGCATAGTCACAGCATAGTCACAGCATAATCACAGCATAGTCACAGCAGAGTCACAGCATAGTCACAGCATAGTCACAGCATAGTCATAGCACAGTCACAGCAGAGTCACAGCATAGTCACAGCATAGTCACAGCATAGTCACAGCACAGTCATTGCATAGTCATAGCATAGTCATAGCATAGTCACAGCATAGTCACAGCATAGTCATAGCATAGTCATAGCACAATCACAGCATAGTCACAGCATAGTCATAGCATAGTCACAGCATAGTCACAGCATAGTCATAGCATAGTCACAGCATAGTCACAGCATAGTCACAGCATAATCACAGCATAGTCACAGCATAGTCATAGCATAGCCATAGCATAGTCATAGCATAGTCACAGCACAATCACAGTATAATCACAGCATACTCATAGCATAGTCTCAGCATAGTCATAGCATAGTCACAGCATGGTCACAGCATAGTCATACCATAGTCACAGCATAGTCACAGCATTGTCACAGCATAGTCATAGCATAGTCATAGCATAGTCATAGCATAGTCACAGCATAGTCATAGCATAGTCATAGCATAGTCATAGCAAAGTCACAGCATAGTCACAGCATAATCACAGCATAATCACAGCATAGTCATAGCACAGTTATAGCATAGTCACAGCATAACCACAGCATAGTCATAGCATACTCTCAGCATAGTCATAGCATAGTCACAGCATAGTCATAGCATAGTCATAGCATAGTCACAGCATAGTCATAGCATAGTCATAGCATGGTCACAGCATAGTAATAGCATAGTCACAGCATAGTCATAGCATAGTCACAGCAGAGTCATAGCATAGTCATAGCATAGTCACAGCATATTCATAGCATAGTCACAGCATAATCACAGCAGAGTCATAGCATAGTCATAGCACAGTCATAGCATAGTCACAGGATATTTACAGCATAGTCACATCATAGTCACAGCATAATCACAGTATAGTCATAGCATAGTCACAGCATAGTCATAGCATAGTCATAGCATAGTCATAGCATAGTCATAGCATAGTCACAGGATATTTACAGCATAGTCACATCATAGTCACAGCATAATCACAGTATAGTCATAGCATAGTCACAGCATAGCCATAGCATAGTCACAGCATAGTCATAGCATAGTCATAGCATAGTCACAGCATAGGCATAGCATAGTCACAGCATAGTCACAGCATAGTCACAGTACTGTCATAGCATAATCACAGCATAGTCATAGCGTAGTGATAGCATAGTCACAGCATAGTCACAGCATAGTCATAGCATAGTCATAGCACAGTCACAGCATAGTCATAGCATAGTCATGTCACAGTCATAGCATAGTCACAGCATAATCACAGCATAGTCATAGCATAGTCTCAGCGTAGTCACAGCATAGGCATAGCATAGTCATAGCATAGTCACAGCATAGTCACAGCATAGCCATAGCATAGTCACAGCATAGTCATAGCATAGTCATAGCATAGTCACAGCATAGTCATAGCATAGTCACAGCATAGTCATAGCATAGTCACAGCATAGTCACAGCATAGTCATAGCATAGTCATAGCATAGTCATGGCATAGTCACAGCATAGTCACAGCATAGTCACAGCATAATCACAGTATAATCATAGCATAGTCTCAGCATAGTCACAGCATAGGCATTGCATAGTCATAGCATAGTCACAGCATAGTTACAGCATAGCCATAGCATAGTCACAGCATAGTCATAGCATAGTCATAGCATAGTCACAGCATAGGCATAGCATAGTCACAGCATAGTCACAGCATAGTCACAGTACTGTCATAGCATAATCACAGCATAGTCATAGCGTAGTGATAGCATAGTCACAGCATAGTCACAGCATAGTCATAGCATAGTCATAGCACAGTCACAGCATAGTCATAGCATAGTCATGTCACAGTCATAGCATAGTCACAGCATAATCACAGCATAGTCATAGCATAGTCTCAGCATAGTCACAGCATAGGCATAGCATAGTCATAGCATAGTCACAGCATAGTCACAGCATAGCCATAGCATAGTCACAGCATAGTCATAGCATAGTCATAGCATAGTCACAGCATAGTCATAGCATAGTCATAGCATAGTCATAGCACAGTCATAGCATAGTCATAGCATAGTCATAGCATAGTCACAGCATAGTGACATCATAGTCATAGCATAGTCATAGCATAGTGATAGCATAGTCTCAACATAGTCACAGCATAGGCATAGCATAGTCATAGCATAGTCACAGCATAGTCACAGCATAGCCATAGCATAGTCACAGCATAGTCATAGCATAGTCGTAGCATAGTCACAGCATAGTCATAGCATAGTCATAGCATAATCACAGCATAGTCACAGCTTAGTCATAGCATAGTCATAGCATAGTCATAGCATAGTCACAGCATAGTCACAGCATAGTCACAGCATAGTCACAGCATAGTCATAGCATTGTCACAGCATAGTCATAGCATAGTCATAGCATAGTCACAGCATAGTCATAGCATAGTCACAGCATAGTCACAGCATAGTCATAGCATAGTCATAGCATAGTCATGGCATAGTCACAGCATAGTCACAGCATAGTCACAGCATAGTGATAGCATAGTCACAGCATAGTCATAGCATAGTCACAGCATAGTCATAGCATAGTCATAGCATAGTCATAGCACAGTCACAGCAGAGTCACAGCAGAGTCACAGCATAGTCACAGCATAGTCACAGCATAGTCATAGCACAGTCATTGCATAGTCATAGCATAGTCATAGCATAGTCACAGCATAGTCACAGCATAGTCATAGCATAGTCATAGCATAATCACAGCATAGTCACAGCATAGTCATAGCATAGTCACAGCATAATCACAGCATAGTCATAGCATAGTCACAGCATAGTCATAGCATAGTCATAGCATAGTCACAGCATAGTCAGAGCATAGTCACAGCATAGTCACAGCATAGTCACAGCATAGTCATAGCATAGTCACAGGATATTTACAGCATAGTCACAGCATAGTCACAGCATAATCAGAGCATAGTCATAGCATAGTCTCAGCATAGTCACAGCATAGGCATTGCATAGTCATGGCATAGTCACAGCATAGTTACAGCATAGCCATAGCATAGTCACAGCATAGTCATAGCATAGTCACAGCATAGTCGCAGCATAGTCATAGCATAGTCACAGCATAGTCATAGCATAGTCTCAGCATAGTCACAGCATAGTCACAGCATAGTCATAGCATAGTCACAGCATAGTCATAGCATAGTCATAGCATAGTCATGTCATAGTCATAGCATAGTCACAGCATAATCACAGCATAGTCATAGCATAGTCTCAGCATAGTCACAGCATACGCATAGCATAGTCATAGCATAGTAACAGCATAGTCACAGCATAGCCATAGCATAGTCACAGCATAGTCATAGCATAGTCATAGCATAGTCACAGCATAGTCATAGCATAGTCATAGCATAGTCACAGCATAGTCACAACATAGTCACAGCATAGTCATAGCATAGTCACAGCATAGTCACAGCATAGTCATAGCATAGTCTCAGCATAGTCACAGCATAGGCATAGCATAGTCATAGCATAGTCTCAGCATAGTCACAGCATAGCCATAGCATAGTCACAGCATAGTAATAGCATAGTCGTAGCATAGTCACAGCATAGTCATAGCATAGTCATAGCATAATCACAGCATAGTCACAGCTTAGTCATAGCATAATCATAGCATAGTCATAGCATAGTCACAGGATATTTACAGCATAGTCACAGCATAGTCACAGCATAATCAGAGCATAGTCATAGCATAGTCTCAGCATAGTCACAGCATAGGCATTGCATAGTCATGGCATAGTCACAGCATAGTTACAGCATAGCCATAGCATAGTCACAGCATAGTCATAGCATAGTCACAGCATAGTCGCAGCATAGTCATAGCATAGTCACAGCATAGTCATAGCATAGTCTCAGCATAGTCACAGCATAGTCACAGCATAGTCATAGCATAGTCACAGCATAGTCATAGCATAGTCATAGCATAGTCATGTCATAGTCATAGCATAGTCACAGCATAATCACAGCATAGTCATAGCATAGTCTCAGCATAGTCACAGCATACGCATAGCATAGTCATAGCATAGTAACAGCATAGTCACAGCATATCCATAGCATAGTCACAGCATAGTCATAGCATAGTCATAGCATAGTCATAGCATAGTCATAGCATAGTCATAGCATAGTCACAGCATAGTCACAACATAGTCACAGCATAGTCATAGCATAGTCACAGCATAGTCACAGCATAGTCATAGCATAGTCTCAGCATAGTCACAGCATAGGCATAGCATAGTCATAGCATAGTCTCAGCATAGTCACAGCATAGCCATAGCATAGTCACAGCATAGTAATAGCATAGTCGTAGCATAGTCACAGCATAGTCATAGCATAGTCATAGCATAATCACAGCATAGTCACAGCTTAGTCATAGCATAATCATAGCATAGTCATAGCATAGTCACAGGATATTTACAGCATAGTCACAGCATAGTCACAGCATAATCAGAGCATAGTCATAGCATAGTCTCAGCATAGTCACAGCATAGCCATAGCATAGTCACAGCATAGTAATAGCATAGTCGTAGCATAGTCTCAGCATAGTCATAGCATAGTCATAGCATAGTCATAGCATAGTCACAGCATAGTCATAGCATAGTCAGAGCATAGTCATAGCATAGTCACAGCATAGTCACAGTATAGTCATAGCATAGTCATAGCATAGTCAGTATTAGATCCCATCTCTGCATGGGAGCTGCAGTGATAGCTGGCATTGGCTTTCCATCTTTGAATATTGGGTTATAATAAAAATGGCTGCAACTATAAAAGTTTGTTGTTGCCTCTATATTTGCGACTTTGACTGACGAAGGTAGTGATAAAATATATCGTGATGGGTATCGATTTTCTTCTTGTCAGTGGAACCATACAGGAAAGTAGCGTATGCTATTGATTTATCAATGCTGGGGACTTAGGCGTTTCTTTAATAAATACCTCTCCGAGACAGAAGACCAGCAAAGGAACATGATTCCACACATGAGCGTGAGGCTTGCGTTATATTTCTCAACATGCATTGCCATTTGCTTGACATCATGTTATCAAGAAGGACACTTGCTTTACAACCAGAGAATCGTGAGATCTTCTTTCTACGTAACTCCTACAGCTGGTATGAACTCGTGTGTAGCTAACTGTCAAATGCATGGGATATGTAGATCATTTACCTACCACACCTCAAGCCATGTGTGTTATCTAAACTATGTGACAAGCAACTCGTCAAGCACGATAATGAACAGTGGGGACGGTTTCGTGTCTAGCGACATCAGCACCTGGAATGAGGTAAGAAAACAAAGCAGTGCCTGCCATACACCATTGTCTGCACAAACTTCACGTAACGGGATTAGTTTAGAAGCAGTTCATGTTCCTTAATCAGAAACTAATTATCCTTTTAAAAAGGATTCAAAGCTTTCAAGATCATTATTATGATATGTTATTATTAATTTGAATTATGATAGATTATTTTTAATTTGAGTGAGTGAGCAATAGCGACTGTTCAGGTACGGTGACGTGGTTCACTGTGCAGAATTGTACTGTGGTGTCAAAATCAAAGACAAAAGTTACCTACTGATGGCAGCAGATCCTGTGCTTAGAGTGCGGAGAGTCCGTGGATGGGTGACCGTGTTTGGCAGTATCACCCCCAAGAGTTTTTAGTCCTGGGCCTTCTTTCACGAAGCACTAAGGTGATCGGAAGTCACTAAGGTAACCTCATTGCAATGTTACATAATGGGACTTAGGGTTAACCTTAGTAAAGATGCCTCACACTGCCTCACAACGAAGCACAAGTGATCCAATTGGCTGTTTAACCTCAACTGGTTTGTGACCCCGGCTGTATGTACAGGACCACAAATTAACCAACAAGTTCCCTGGTCATCAGACAGTAACAGAAACCAAGAAACAACACAAATATTATAAAATAAACTTACGAGGGTTGGCTGAAAAGTTCTCAGTCTGAGTGGTTTTTCCCCACCAGGTAGAGACAGGTGTTTGCCACCAATGAGGACAATCATTTAGTGAATCACAGACAAAAGAACTACAAACGTACTAATAGTTTTATCTCAACTACAGCTCTTTTGGTAAACCTACCCTCTGAAATCATCAGAAATGGACAAATCTCAATACAGGGCAGTCATCAAGTACTTGCAAAAGAAAGGGATGTCCCCAACACAGATACATGCTGACATGGTCTCCACTCTAGGGGATGATGTTCCTTCATTTTCCACAGTAAAGAAGTGGGCTGCAGAATTTAAGCGTGGCAGACAAAGCCTTGATGATGACCCACGCTCAGGAAGGCCTTCAACAGCAACCACTCCAGAAAACATCACGCGAGTGCTCGATATGTTGATGGATGATCGACGATTGACTACTCGACATATTGCTAGTGTAGTGGGCATCTCTCATGAGAGGGTTGAGCATATTATCACCAACGAATTAGGAATGACTAAAGTTTCTGCAAGATGGGTGCCAAAGCTCTTGACAGCAGAACAGAAACGTGTCAGGTTCCAGACGTCCCTTGACAATTTTGAAGCAGATCCCGATGATTTTGTGGCACGATTTGTAACCATGGATGAGACCTGGATACATCACTTTCAACCAGAAACAAAACTACTGTAAAAACAGGGGAAGCATCCTGATTCACGAGCTCCGAAGAAAGCCAAGTCTGTTCCTTCAGCTGGAAAGGTGATGACATCAGTCTTTGGGGATTCCAGGGGTATTCTGCTCATTGATTATCTTGAAAAAGGTCAAACTATCAACGGCAGATACTAGGCTGATCTACTGAACCAGTTGCAAGAAGCAATCAAAGCCAAACAACGAGGGATGATCGCTAAAGGTGTCCTCTTCCACCAAGACAATGCGCCTGTTCACAAATCGGTGGTGGCCATGTCAACAATCCGCGATTGTGGCTTTGAACTCATTGACCATCCTCCTTATTCACCTGATTTGGCTCCTTCTGACTTCCACCTGTTCCCCCAAATGAGAAAGGAACTCGCCGGTCGCCATTTTGTAAGTAATGATGACGTCATTTCCGCTCTGACTGATTTTTTTGGGTTGCTGAAGAAGATTTCTTCCTGACCGGGATTCTTTCCTTGCAGCATCGCTTGGAAGGGGACTATGTAGAAAAATAAATTACAAACGTGGACTTTGTAACTTTTTTTCAAAGTGAGGCTTAGAACTTTTCAGCCAACCCTCGTATATGAAAGAACTCGGTTTACACAATACCAGCCACTACAAAGGAATGAAGCTTTAAGATCTCTAAAGCAATGACACTGCAAATAGAAAAACAGTGATATAGCATTAAAGACATCACGTTTACCTATCTGCAACAATGGTCAAGCGTCCAAGATGACTCTAGGCTGACTATCCAGCATGGAAGATGGCAATCGTATACTAGTAACCGCTGATCTCCATGAAAGATGACCGATACTACTGACCATGGGGACTTACAGTACCTTTGCTACTTGCATGGACCCCAGCTGGATTTACATCATCCTTCAGCCGCTGACGAGTGTACAAAATGCTACCCAAAATTAAAATAACAAGAATACTACGATTAAAAGCTAGGTAGACTTAAATTTACATCGAATGTTTTGGAACTTACGTACCTTCTCAGGAGGAAAATAACTTTACAATACTTCAACCCCCTTCGAGGGTACAACCACCCACAATCTCAGTTACTAATCTGGACTGCCAAGGATGAAAAGCGAGACTGGGGATGCGTCATGCTCTCCGATGAGAGTTGATACGTGATTCTCGGCGGAACGTTTAGTGTCAGACTAGTGTCAACAAATCCACACAATATGATGTGATGAGTATGGTGTTATGCCGCCTTTAACAATACTCCAGAAATATCTGGTGGAGGACACCAGAAATGGGCTTTTAACATTGTACACATTTCAGAATCGACCACCAGGCTACCCTGGAGCCTCCAAGCAATATGAGAGGAAGTGTCATAGTCTAGGAAGTTGACCTACTTGAAATTTGTTTCTGCTACTTACACTTACTCTTGCACATGAACCTGCATACCTTATTGATCCAATTCGGGTTTTCCAGGGGTTGGAGGTGAGGGGAGTTAAGTATGCCATCATGTATTGTGACTTCATCTTCAAATGAGGTGGTGGGATAGTCTAGTGGTTAAAGCGTTCGATCGTTCGATTCACCACATAGGTACAATGTGTGAAGCATTTTTTCTGGTGTCCCCCGCCATGATGTTGCTAGAATATAGCTAAAGCGGCATATAGCTAAACTCGCTTTCTTTCAGACTCATATGTTGAGAATAGGATCAGACAAAACGATAACCTACTCGGTATACAGGTTGATAAAATTTGGTCAAAAACTCACCAGGGAAAGATGATCCCTATTCGACTGTACTTCGTTGCCTATTTGGCCAATGCACACTTTACCGTGGTCAAGAGTTCTTTCTCTCAAAAACGCATATGCACACGCACCGGCGCTTTTTTGTTCACAACCCCTGTCACACCGAATCCGGTGACCAATTATACTCATTTATGTTGCTAAGATATTCAATGCGTGAATGAGACGAATTTCGTCAAGTCGTCAATTGAACGAATTGAACTGAAACGGAAACAGCTTCATGGGGGGTACGTTTAAGTATTTCGATCGAAACAACCGAAGATGACTCAATTTCAGTATCATTAAAGCACGAAATATTTCTTTATGGTCATTCAAGGGAACTGATTTCTAGACCTTTAGTACTTTTGGAAAACTGAAGTCACATGAATAATGTAAGGAGTTGTGCGTTCATGCATGTAAATCCAAAATAATCTACGGTGCAAACAACATAGTTTTTCAAGTATATTCAGCTAATTTTCGAAATGAAACGCACAGATTAACACAGAAAGCAGAGAACCTCAATGCAAAGTGAGAAAATGACAAGTCAAATTTATTGACAAATTAAACTGTCCAAGTTCAAGTCTAGTTAGGCATTGCAATAAGAAATTCAAAACAAACAACAAAAGCATATAACAGTGATATGTACAATTCTTATTAGTGAATTGTCGGTGTGTCCAAACAGGAATCGACTTTAAAGTGGCAGGAAATCAGAACCATGTGTCAAGGTGGCTTCAAATCAAGTTCCAGTATTGCTCTGCTAAAGGCACAGACTCCCTTTCAACCTGGTTCCAGGAAGACTACCCTAGAGCAAAAAACTCCTCTTCAGGGACTAATGGTCATCGCTTTGGTACAGACCATTCTGTTCTACTCATTGCTATATGAAGTGTTGCTGTTAAGTGTTGTCTAACTCTGACATAGTGAACACTAGAGGTGTGACGATACAGAAAAGTCAAGGTACGATACGATTCGATACATATCGCGATATGCTATCTTCTGTCATTATCTTTAGAAACGTATACTAGTATTTTGATGTCAAGCAACAGTGTAAATATTGACATAACCGTCAGTTCCTAGTGACAATTAACAATTTTGAGGTCAACGATACGTATCACGATACGAAAAAAGCATCGATATATTTATCGTCCGATAAAGTATCACGATTATCGATTCTACGATACATCGTCACAGCTCTAGAGTTTACTTGTTCGAAAATGTACGACAAACACTTCCGTCACTCCATTTTCGTCGTTACAAAAACGTACAAGTGGTTCTGAAGAAGGGGCTGCAAGGATTAGGAGATGTTTGTTTGTATGAAATCATAGTTTGCCCTATACATGTCGTCAGATGTAGCCTTCCGCTGTTAAACAAACTCGCATGCACATATATTCGTGTTATATACTTCCATGATAGAATAGATAACCTTAATGTTATTTCGTGGTGAATACCCATGACCTAACTTGCATACCTATATATAAATTATATATATTATATAAATTATCTCCTTGTCAGCGAGACTTATCAGAACTGATTGTTTTCAACAATGGACTTACGGAGATCCCAAAACCTTGACATCAAAACTACCACTACACGTGATCGAACGTTCTGTGAGTGATTCTGATTAATACATGCATATGTTTTTGGTACAAACTACTCATGGATAACAATCGTTGAAAGAATCAGCACGATATACCGATACTCACCAATCATTCCGAAACAAAGGAAAGAAAATTGATCTTACACTATCCGCCACTGGCCTATGTGTCACCTTCGCAACTTCAAGTCAAGCTTGACAGTGAAGTACGTGACAGTGTTCCGTCTATCCCAGTAACAGTAATTGCTCTAATATTCTCTATTATGTGCTGAAAGGATGGTGGGGTAGCCTAGTGGTTAAAACGTTTACTCGTCACGCCGACGATCTGGGTTCGATTCCACACATTAGTACAGTGGGTGAAGTCCAATTGTAGTATTGTTGGAATATTGCTAAAATCGACATAAAACTATTGTTACGGTGAGTAATTTGCCGTGAAAAAAGGTATAAGAAATCCCCTCAGAACCAACAAAATATAACACTGACAAGTCTAAAATATTCAGTAATATGTATTGAGCAAACAAGGGCAAGATACAAAGAATAACAATAAAGATTTATACTACAACGCAGCTGAGCCAAATCTAAAGGAATAGGTCACAAACATAATATCAACCCACCAACGTCTTTGTTTGAGAGTTAGAAACAGTTATACTGAATGCAACACTGCGAGCTGTCAGACAACGGTGATGCAGGTCAAACGTTGACGAAGAGGCAAACAAATTGATGAAGCACGAATGATGACACACTCCGGTAAAACTCTGTGTGTAAGTCAGTGTGTGTCTGTTCAACACAATTACCAGCTTTATATATACACAGTCACTGATTCTTGTGCATTCCAGAGAAGTATGGAATCTTCGCGAACGGCCTGTGCTTACCAACAGTCAAAGACATACACTTATATGAAGAAGGGTATGGAATCCGAGAAGGGACGCCCAAGTGGAAGCAACGCTGAAACGCTATCTTAAAAGGCGTGCCGCTAAAATACGATTACCGGGATACGAAATGTAACCCTTAATAACTATCACTCAAAACTATAAACAATGTGACCCAATAATAATTAATTAAACACTTAATCATTAATACAATTTGCAGAAAATACACACTCATATGTCATATGACATTATCATCTAATGACGCCAGAAGACTTGTTTCTCCTTGTTCCCGAGGACTAAGTCAATTAATAGTCTATGCCCTTATGATTTGTTAACCAGGTGACAATAAAAGTGAAGTACGTGACAGTGTTCCGTCTATCCCAGTAACAGTAATTGCTCTAATATTCTCTATTATGGCAATGAAAATCGCAGAACCGCGACTCTTACGAAATTTAATGCATTCTGAATCAATGATATTTTTTTAATTCATACACGATCTTAACTATTTACAGTTGAAGTCTGTTCCTATTTACTAACTGCCAACCAAGAATGGATCGAAATCGTTTTCCGTTACGTTAATCGTTGAGTGGACAAGTAAAGTATGATGTACACTATTCATGTATTGGACTCATGCTCACACGCCAGGGTACCCTTGACAATGGCAGCAGGTAGGTAAGAGATATTTGACCAGATATTACTCTGCCTTTTAGACGTTTTTTTGGTATTTTTTTTCAAATTAAAAAGTAAAAAGCTTCTACTAAATGCAACCGGCAACATATCCGGAATTTGATCGTGAGTGTGTGTCTCTGCCCCAACAGAACTGTTGGAAAAACATAGCTGCGCGGGGTTAAGTAGTATAAATACACTCTACAGATTGTGAGTTTTTATGGGCTAAGGCTAAAAGCAGAGTTTGTTATCATTTCTGTTGCATGTTTATCCAATCCTTGTAATGCTGAAACGATAAATGGAGTGTTGTGTTGCATTGTCGTGGCTAGTAACTAAGCGATTGTTTAAACAGCACAGCGTCATACGCGTACTTTCTGACAAGTAACACGTTATGCTATATGCGAAGTCCCTAAATATACAACTTTTCAATTTTTTCAAGAAGTTAAGCAATGTTCTCGAGCGAACCATAGAACATTGAACACTCAACACCTGGCAGAAAAGATGGAACAAGTGTCTTGACTCACAAAGGGACTATGTTGAAAAATAACCGTGGTTCATACCAATATTTTGTGTTTATCTATGCAAGGCTCAAAACTTATTGACATCCCCTCGTATGGTGATCGTTGGTATTGTAACGGTCACTCTCGGTGTGGTCATGCATATATGTAACCATTCGAAGTTGTTGTTGCTGTTGAGTGATGATGATGATGATGATGATGATAACGGTAGTGGTGATGATGATGCTGATGATGACGACGACGACGACGATGATGATGATGGTGATGATGGTGATAACGGTAGTGGTAGTGATGATGATGATGATGACGACGACGACGACGACGATTACGATGATGACGACGATGATGACGATGATGACGACGACGACGACGACGATGATGATGATGATGATGATGATGATGACGACGACGACGACGACGATGATGATGATGATGATGACGATGATGATGATGATGATGATGACGATGATGATGACGACGATGACGACGACGACGATGATGATGATGATGATGATGATGACGACGATGATGACGATGATGATGATGATGATGATGATGATGACGATGATGATGATGATGATGATGATGATGACGATGATGATGACGACGACGACGATGATGATGATGATGGTGATGATGATGATGATGATGACGACGACGACGACGATGATGATGATGATGATGACGACGACGACGATGATGATGATGATGATGATGATGATGATGATGACGACGACGACGATGATGATGATGATGATGATGACGACGATGATGATGATGATGATGACGACGATGATGATGACGATGATGATGATGACGACGACGACGACGACGACGATGATGATGATGATGATAACGCCGATTTCACCATTTGAACCTTGATTAGAAGTTATCAGTATAATAAATTACTTCGAAATATATTGTATTATACTGTAAATGTTTTAATGTCTTAAGTGTTATTCACCTCTGTGTGCCGGTTCAGTGTTAAATGTTAGCCCAACCGCTGTAATGAAATCCACGTTCATTTGGAGTCGCTCCGGGCACGATTAACGGTGCAAGTTTACGTGTGAACCCGAGTCTTCAGGGTGACAAGCGAACGTTTTATCCACTGGGCTACCCCATCGACCAATGCTGGTCAAGAGGCAAAATGGACCCACTGTTAGGGCTCAGTGACCAGGTTTATTGCATTTTTTATTATATACACTCGATTACATATAGGCAATCGTGTTACAAATCGACCCATTTGCTTCAATCTATACTGAGCCATATGTCCTATATCTGAAGGCAATGCCACTTTATATAACAGCAAGCATGTGAACTGTACTTGGTGATAAAACAGTACCATTTTCAAATTTGCTTTCGGAACCACTGACAGTGGGTAACACAGTCACGATCTTTGTGCAGTCAGAACTATACTGTGTACAGTCGAATGGAACTGATTGTGCCACTGTCAGTGTATCGAGTACATCACACATATCTCAGCAATGAAATATTAACAATTTAACCAACTTACCATCTCTTGTTCTTTTAGAGTGCCCCGAAGAAAGGATGTAAAGTTTCTTTTTTGACTCAGTATATAAAATATGTATAAAATCAAACGCGATATTCACTGTCTAGGATTTCCAATATTTCCGCTCTACTCTTTTAATTCGCAACGCGGAACTGCACGGAACACTTTGATGACATCAAATAGTTTACTGTGCGATGTGATCAATCATAGTGTTAAGAGTTTATGTTAGAATTGATGTTTCTATCACCAGTGCGAGTGCGATTCAGTGTAGCATATACAAATCAATTTTGACCCCAGACCACCAACGTCTATGCTTGCTTAATATAGACAGCATCAATATGATTCCTCCATACTTACCAGTACCATCAATAATATGATACCTTGGCCACAAGCGTTTGTCTTTCAGATTTTGTCCAGTTCGGACCGGGTGGTGGGTGGTGGGTGGTGGGTGGTGTAGCCTTTCAACGTCGAAGGCCGGATTCGATTCCCAACAGGCACCCGTGGCACCGTGAGCCACCCCCTCGAGCTTGTGGTGGATGCCGGGTAACGCTAAGAGCTCTTCAAACCCCGGTTCAATCAACCGGCTGGTCCAAGCCCTGAGCTGCAATTATGTGAAGCTCAAAAATGATCAAACTGTCAACCAATTTCATGTTTGGCCACACTATTTTCAACCTATACTTTCAAATGCATGATTTCATTTATATTCTTTTTCTTAGAGTCGTATGCCCAGAAGGCGGTGTCCCATGGGCCAATTTGGTGGGAAAATTATTCTTTTTTCTGCTTATGAAACGCCCATGGCACATTAGAGCCCCAAAATAAAACAAACGAAACTTATCCTGTTGTTACTGACCACAGACCGCCCAAACCGACTGGCCACTTGTCCTTATGATTACAACTCTTGGTAAGACTCCTGGGGCTGTAATGAACATCTAACGCTTACGTTCGGATGCCCTGCTTGTTGTGTGCGGAAAAACAAAAAACAAACAACCTGTCTGATGAGTTCGGAATCGTTCGTGGGCATTCCGGTCACGGTCTCACATGTTTACATCCTGGCACAGGAACATATTCAGCTCTTGATTTATCAGTTACTGACTCAACCCTTTTATATGAATTCGAATGGTTGGTCGACGATGACCTCTGTGGAAGCAACCACTTCCCTAGAATGCTGAAGCCTTTGGACCCATCTGATGTTTCTCCATCATCACGATGGAATTTTATGAACGACAACTGGACTTTACATGAACCTTTCTGTTCTGACAAACTTAATCCCGAACGTTTTATTATATAAATGTTTTTCAGATGTACTCAATAACATTGCTGACGAGTATCCCAAAGACTTCTGCAGTTCCACGCATTCGAAAACCATGGTTCACCGATGAGTGCAAACAGGCTAGGAAGGCACGGAAAAAGCTGAGCATTATTTCCGCCCCCATCATATGGTGCATAATCTAAATAAAGCTAGAATGGTAAATGCTAAAGCACGGCATACCTTTCACCAGAATATACGCAAATCTTGGCAAAGTTATGCATCCATAATAAATACTTGAACGCCAATGTCCAAAGTATGGAACATGATCCAGAATATTTATTGGTAAAGGTACTAAATCTAGCGTTCATCATCATAAACATGCAGATCAATTACATACCGATAAATTAGATATGTAGTGGGTGAGACTCTCGCTAATCACTCTCCCTCTTCTAATTATCTGCCTGAATTCCAACAATATCAAAACAACAAGAAAAGAAAACTATTGATTTCAGTTCATATAATGGGGAAGACTATGGTGAAATATTTCTATTCATGAACTCCTTACTGCTTTTGATAAACCTCACGATACTGCTACAAGAGTTGAAAACATACATTATTATCAACTCTTGAAGCACTTAAACCAGAATCATGTTTCGTGAGTGCTGACGCTCTTACATATTTTTTATGATATTTTGATGTCAGGGAAATTTCCTTCCTCATGGCTTGAAGCTATAGTATTGCCAGTACCTAAACCTGGACGTGATCATACTGATCCGTCAAATTATCGACCGATTTTACTACAGCTGTGTTTGCAAAACGCATGATGAACATGAACGCATGATGAACATGAACGCATGATGAACATGAACGCATGATGAACATGAACGCATGATGAACAATCGACTTGTTTGGTACAAAGAAACAAATAACCTTTTTAGCAGTTATACAGTGTGACTTCCGTAAAAACAGAAAAAAGTACTATCGATCACCTAGTGCGTTTGGAACCATTTGTTGAAAACACTCTAATTACTACACAACACACTGTGTCTATCTTTTCATTGTCAAAAACATAAATAGTACATGGTAATATTCCATTTGAAGAGATTTACATGGCTTCGGATTGCGAGGCCGTTGGCCTCAAAATAACTAATCTTACTTTTTATATAAATTTCAAGTCCGCGTAGGTTCTACCCTGTCTGGATATTACAATCAGGATCAGGGTGTTACACAAGTCAGTATTTTGTCTGCCACACGCTTTAGTATAAAGATAGATAGTTTATCAAAAGATGGATCGTTATTTGTGGATGGTTTTAATATTTCGTTTCGGTTTTGAAATATGTATACTACTGAACAGCAGCTGCATTTGAAGATAAATACGTGGTGTCTTGAGTATGGTTTGAAATTTTCTAAATCGAAAGCTAATTGCATACATATCTGCCGTAAATACAAACCTCATAAAGGCCCAGTAGGGCAAGTTATTGGGTCTAATTTTTGACTCACGCTTAAGGTTTCTGCCCTATATTAAATCCGTTAACACTAAATGCCTGAGGGCACATGGCTTCTTGAAAGTGGTTTCAAATTCTAAATGGGGAGGGGATCAAGCTACCCTCCTCCATCTAAATCGATCCCTGGTCGGTTCAAAACTTGATTATGGCTCCATCGACTATCTTGAAGCATGCAACAGCAGCCTAAAACTATTAGTATCTGTCCACCACCAAGGTCTAAGAATTTGTCTTGGATCCTTTAAAACCTCTCCTGCTGACGGTCTCTAGGTCGAAGCCGATAAACCACACCTTAACCAACGGCGTATAAGAATATCCTGGCAATATATAACAAAACAATATTCTAATGAGTCAAATCCTGCATTTCGCTGTACCCTTAATCCTCTTTATCCGCCTCTGGGACTAAGAGTGAAACCTGTAATCTCTACTGGTGGCATTCAACTAGCAAATATGGCCCCTTCCGGTCTGTTTTCTTCACAGTTAGTGAGACCAGAAGTTGACCTAACACTGACAGCATTTAAAAACTCGGAAACAAATGAATTACATGGATAACAAGAATATAATCAGTTAAAAGTAAATATAGTTCACAAATTCTTATTTACAGATGGGTCCAAGGATGGTGGTGCAGTTGCTTGTGCGACTATCATTGGATCCAAAACAATAAATCCAAATCTTCTCGATTGCCCAGTAACCGATTCTCTTTCCTGCCTCCAGGGAATTAAAAATCTTTCTTGTAAACATCCACTTTTCATAGAAATTGTTGAAATGTGTAATGATCTTGCTCCTGGCCAATGCGACATCGTCTTTTGTTAGTTACACAGCTATGTTGGTGTTTCTGGGAACACAACAGCCGGTTTTGCTGCTAAGGCAGCACTCAACAAATCTGTGACACCACTTCTAATCCCAATGCTATAATTACAAATCTAGCATTAGAACTTACCTCCGTGATCTGATACAAAAGAAGTGGGACACCAAAGAACATATGAAAAAATTACATGCAATAAAAGCGTATATCGGTTACACTTACTTGGGTTGCTAATCCAGATTTGAAGAGGTCATAAAATACGACGATGTCGTATTGACCACACACGATATGTTCACGATTGTTTATTGAAAGGCGAAAATCCTCCGTTTTGTATCCCATGTGACGAAAGAATCACGGCCAAGCATGTCTTGCTTGCCCATGTTGAATATTCCATCACAAAGGATAACTGGGCCGCGTTTTATAATGTATTGTCTTCTTTAATTACAATGTTTCGGTTTTTCATGCTAGTTTATTATTTATATTTATATCTGTGATACTCTAGTATTTGTACTGTCCATCGTCAGAAAGTTTTATATAGTACATTTAATTTGTTTTTGCATGTTTTAAAGAATAAGATTTGTTAAGTGATTTGTAAATACATATTTTATGATTGAAAGTTTGACCTAGTAACTCAAATTGTTTTTCCAAATTATTTTAAGTACATTAAAACTGTTTTAATCGTAGCATATGTGTACGAGTTTGCTAATAGCTGAAGCGATGGTGTAAATCCAGCTAGGGCCCATCATGGCACGAAGCAAATGCACTGTAAGTCCCCATGGTCCCTAGTTTGGAGATCTCTATCCCATTTTTCCTTCTAAAATGCTGTGATATTCTAGTTAGCTTTACTGTCCTTCGTTGGCGGGTGTTTACATGTATTTATGGTGAATTTGTAACTTCTTTTAATCACGATATGGCTGAAATATTGCCAATGTGACTGTAAATTTTAACTCACACACTCACTCACTCACTCACTGGATTCACAACATGGGTACACTGTGTAAAGCCCATTTCTGGTGTCCCTACCGGTGATATTCCCAGAATATTGTTACACTCACTCACTTACTCAGTGTGGGTCATATCATGTCATAACGCAGTCATATCCAACCGATCACTTCATGCAAGATGATCGAGAGAGTGGTAACGGGATGTTCTTATGATACACAGCACTAGAACACACCAGCCAACCCGTGTGACTCAAACGATTCGAATCTTGCATCTTGGTGTTTTTTCCTGCAAGCATTGTCTTAGTAAAGTCGCCGCGGTTCCCCTTCTTAATATTCATGTGGAATACATTAATTTTGAACGTTTTATCAAAATGTATTTATTGGAATGCGAAGCAAATCTTTCGAAGCCATCTCTAGATTTTGCAGACGACACATGCAAAACAGATCTAGAGTTATCTCCCTTCGATGGATTTACATTCGCAAAACACCGGTAATTTCCGTGCATCATGCGTGATTCAATGTTATTCGAGATAAAGAAGTACGACCACGTGTTGCATTTCACAAGACGGGGTATGGGTGCATTCTGTAAATATAGGACAAAACGTCTTTGAATGTATAAACTGTTACCTAACTTAAAGGCATATGGTTGGTATTATGCAGGACCCAGCAATACACCCCTCTTTGTACGGGTAATTATGGAAGCCAATACACTATACGAATAAACGTATTATGTTTTGAGGTAAGGTAAGGTGTGCTGCATTGTGAAACATTATGTCACGTTATGTTAAGGCATATTATGATATATCATATGCTTGGTTGTGTCAGATATGTCATGTTATAAAATGCATGTACATATGTTATGCCATGTTTTAATATACATAATATGTTATGTTGGAATATGTTAGACCAAGCAACTATATATATGCCATATTCAGTTGTGTCGGTATATCATCATGATATAAATATATTTGGTATTTTGAATTGTGTTGTGTCGTATTATGGCATGTTAAAATTTGTATGATACCTTGTGTTGTGATATATTATCTCATATTTGCTGCCTTGACTTGTGTCTATGCTATGTCATGTTATTATATATGGTATGTTGTGTTGTATCATGCTATAATATTTTTTATATTTTGTGTTGCGTTGTGTTATGTCATGTTATGTCGTGTTATGTCGGGTTAAGTCAGGTTGTAAAGTATATATTTTTATGTCATGTTCTAATATATATAACATGTTATGTTGTGATGTGTTATGTCATGCAACAATATATATGTTAGGTTGTGTTGTGTTGCGTTACATCGTGATATATATTTGATATATTGTGTTGTGCTGTGTCTATACCATGTCATGTGTCATGTATATATTTTGTCATGTTATTCTGATTCAGATTCATTTTCTTCGGTATTTCTGGCCCACAGGTCTGTAGTGCAACAGGCCTACAATTAAATACACGTGCTCATGATGACATTTCTTGCATTGAAAACATGTTTTAAATAAATTGCAATAGGTTTGAGTTTAACAGACTGGACTATGAGTGTTTACACGTCCTAATAAGTACTTTGTTGGTAAATCTGAATACTTGATACACACAAATTGCATGAAATTGATTTTGATTTTCAGCATCACCTACATTACAATTTTTGCAAATTGTTTCGTTATCAGTCAAAGCTTTATTGGACTTCCGTAAATAATTAACTCTAAAATCATGAAAGCAAGTTATACAATGAGCGTATAAACAATTAATCTTCCGAATATAGAACTCCGGCTTTAACAAAGATTTATGTCATGAGAGTAGTGTCCTAAAAAACTGGACTTATTTATTGACACAGACAATTCGTGAAAGAATATGTTTTGAAGACAGATAGATACATATTTTCATTTCTAGTCTCTTGTGAAATCCACATATAAGAAAATCCAGTCGAGAACATTAACTCACCTCTGATGCCCAGTAACGTTTACCATTATCTTCTTAGAACACAGATCGACTGCCAGACGTTTTACCAATTTGTCTCTTTTCATGGCACACGGTTTTCTTAACATGGCCTTTACTTTCCGCATGTATATCACGGTTTACTTTACACATAAATTTTCGGAATAAATCTAAAGTTCTGTACATCTCTCCTTTAATTGCCTTACATTCACTATCAAACAATAGTGGCTGTTTTTTAGTACTCTTCATTTCTGACACACAAGCTCCCACGGTTGTCATGTCATTGCATGTATTATGTGTAGTGTTGTGTCTATGCTATCAAGCTTTTGCATATATTATATGCAGTGTTGTGTCTATGCTGTCAAGTTATTAGACAAAGTGATAGGTAGTGTTGTGTCAAGGCTGTCATTTTACTACATATATGATATGTTATGTGATGTCTATGCTATGTCATGGAATTACATTTATGATATGATACGTTGTTTAGTGATATGGTATGTTATGTGTTATTAATCTGCGTAAAATCTTCTGTGAACCATGTTTGTTGTCACGTTCAGTAAACCGGCTAGTGATAATTACACAAAATAATAAGGGCATTTGTAATTTGCTGAATTCTCTACCACGGACGGGTATGCTCATAGCGCTTAAATCTGATTATTACTCCCGCTAACCCAAGCTGCCAGTGAGGCGCGAGGTGGTTAATAGTTACATGGCTAATCCCTGGTACCTATTTTCTGCTTTGTAAGACATATAATGGTTGTGTCATGTAGGTATAACTACATACGTTGTATGTTCTTCCTGTTTTGTCTCCCTCCATCAGTGTTTGACTGGACCATGCAGTGGAGTATCGTGCGGTGTACGTGACAGATGCACAGTGCACAGGACAGGGGTCGCTGCATGCTGCAAGTATTTTCAGTCTCACTGAAGTATTCTAAGTGAACATTCACACGGTGCAACTAGTTGTGTACAATTTGTTGCATGCCACACATTACTCGTGTAAATCTGCAAATTGGATACTTTTCACTTTAGATCTACAACGACATGCACTGTTTCTGTACACACTGTACGCATGTAACTAATCAAAGTTCAACCAATAGTCTGTATCACTGTATGATGCAGACGAGTGAGTGAGTGTATTTTACAATGTACAGTGTACAATTTTAACAGGCAGAATATATACATTACTGCATACTGAGTGCATGCAATTGACAGGGCTGATGTATATTGGATATCTGAAACCTACCCCGTCTCAAATGAAATGTAAACATACCCATAAAAAATAAGTTCAATCACCAGTTCCCCTACCCAATGACAGGTGCCGAATGAGTGAGTGAGTTTAGTCTTACGCCACTTTTAGCAATATTCCAGCAGTATCACGGCGGGTGACATCAGAAACGGGCTTCATACCCATGTGGAGAATCGAACCTTCGACTTCTGTGTGACGAGCAAATGCATTAACAAACCCCATTCACCGCCCCTAATCCGTGCATAGATTTCGGTGAGCCGTTTAACGAAACCCATTCTCAACACCCCGCCTAAATATATCAGTAATGAAAACATGTGTCAAGATTATTCTCGCACATATTGCATTTTGAGAATTTGAAGGGTTACATCTTGAATATGGAATATTTTGCTGGTGAGCGGCGTAAAACTACACTCACTCACTCACTCACACGACACGTGTGTATTATAAATATTTGCAGAAGAGTGGATAAAAAAGTAATTTTGATTCAAATCAAAATCATTTCGAATATATGTTCCATCATAATATTACACTTTGCAAACAGCAGTATGTATGTGTGTGTGCACTCAGTATGCAGTAATGTGTATATTCTGCCTGTTAAAATTGTGCACTGTACATTGTAAAATACACTCACTCACTCAACGTATCATATGTGTGTGTGTGTGTGTGTGTGTGTGTGTGTGTGTGTGTGTGTATACAGTGTGTGCACGTGGTAGCCTAATGGTTAAAGTGTTCGCTCATCACGCTGATGACTTGGGTTCGATTCCTCACATAGGTACAATGTGTTAAGCCCATGTCCGGTGTCCACACTGTAACATTGCTGGTCAATTGCTAAAAGCCGCTTAAAACCATACTCACGCACTCCATATTTCAGCTCCTGTTTTCATCAACGGCGGCAACCCCTACATTCTGGTTCTCCAAAAGGTTAAGTGGGAGGAGGCGAGGCACAGCTGTATATCGTCATATGGAGGTGACCTTGCCATTGTGGACTCTACTGAGAAGATCAATTTCCTGACGGATTTGATAAAAGCAACAGGTATGTTTATCATGATATCTTTGATTGATGATACAGGTAGGTTTTTCTCGATGTGTTTGACTGACGCTAGAGGTGTGTCTTTCTTGATATCTTTGACTGCCAATACAGGTATGTTTTTCCGGATATCCTCGCCTGACGTTACAGGTATGTTTTAACTTATCTTCTCAGGGCACTGACGCTACACGTATGTTTACCTTATATCTTTGACTGACGCTAAAGGTATGTTTTACCTGACATCTTGACTGACCATACAGGTGTGTTTTACCTTATATCATTGCCTGACCATAAAGGCATATTTTACCTGACATCTTTGACTGCCCATACAGGTATGTTTTACCTTATATCTTTGATTGGTCATACAGGTATGTTTTACTTGACATCTTTGACTGGCCATACAGGCATGGTTTGGTTTACAAGACATCTTTAATTTGACTGGTCATACAGATATGTTTTAATTTACATCTTTCACTTACCATACAGGTATGTTTCACCTTAGATCTTCGACTGACGCTACATTTATGTTTTATCCTACATCTTTGACTGACCGTATAGGTATTTTTCCTGATATCTTTGACTGACGCTACAGGTGTTTTCCTTACATCTTTGATGCTTCAGGTGTTTTCCTTAAGTCTTTGACTGACGCAAAAGGTGTTTTCCCTACGTCTTTGACTGACGCTACAGGTATATCTGAAATACAAGTACAGTCAAACTCGTTGTGCCGTACTGAAGGCGACCTGCAGGGAATCGAAGTATTGGGGGACGGGGATTGCTTAAATTGGATACTTGATACCCCGCTTAAATATCCGGGAATAATTCGCCACACCCAGATTCGAAACAACGATGTTCTACTGTGTCAGCTGGGTATGTTAGTGGTGGGGTAGCACTAAGTTCAAAGCATTCGTTAGTCCCCCCGAAGACATGAGTTCGACTCCCTATATTGATCACGATGTGTGAAGCCCATATCTAGTATCCCCGCCGTTGCTGGACTAATTTGCTAAGAGCAGCGTAGTAACATACTCACTCACTCACTCACTGAGCACTGATGCTGTAATCCTTACTTTAGGGGATTTCCATGACGTCAAGTTCACCATCGGGGCCACGGACATCCAGGAAGAAGACACGTGGATATGGGTGGACGGGAGTCAAGTAAAGTTTACATACTGGGCTCAAGGGCAGCCAAAGTCAGTACCTGATCAGCACTGCCTTGTCTGGAAATTTGGTAATGGATGGAGAGACCGCTCATGTGCAGAAGAAAACTTCTATATCTGTGAAAGGTCACTGTGACAATATTTACATCAGAATTGAAGCTGGGTATGTGAACAATTGCGGATGTATTTGTATATGATGTTTGTTTGTTTGTGGGTTTTTTTGTGTTTGTTTGTTTTGTTTGTTTGGGTTTTTTGGGTTTTTTTGGGGGTTGGGGTTGGGGGGGGGGGGGGGTTTCTTCTGCTATGGTAGAAACATTAAGGGTCATACAGCGGCATCTATTGTTTTTTAATGATGACCCCTTTATGTCAGCCCTCTCTCAATATCACCCGTTTCAAGTGTTATTAGCTATAACATTGTTCTGAGAGAGTGAATGAGTGAGTTGGATTGCGGAAGACCTATATATTCTACCCAGATCTTCACAGGTCTCATTGCACTGTAACTAAGCGTGCAAAGGGGTAGTTTTGTGTGGTTGACCCACATGATCTCGTGTCTTTGCAAGGATTAAAGATTTTTAAAAAAATATTCTGAGATTAACCCCTACTCAAAATATCATTACAAGAAAAATGGTGATAAGTTTAATTTAAAAAATGATACACGGCGTGCACAAATGAAATGTAGAAGTAAAATATATAATGTTAGTTATAAATCTTCTCATGTTAGCGGGGCTATAAAAATCACAGCTGTGCCATGCTATTCACAGAGCAATTGCAGATGTTACGGAATCCAGTAACTCCACAACATATCAATAAGCTTAGCCACACATCCTTACGAATGAACTCCTTTTACTGTCTCTGGGAACAGTTCGGCGGTGAGGTAGCCGTGTGGTAAAACGTTCGCCCGTCACGCCGATGACCTGGGCCGATTGCCCGCATGGGTACAATGTGCGACGTCCATTTCTGGCGTCCCCTGGCGTGATATTGCGGGAACAGAACTAGTAAAAGCGACATAAACCTAAACTCACTCACTGTGTGTCATATGGGAGAAAAGGCCGACGTAATGCAGCGTTTGTGATGTTTAACTCTTTGGGGAATTCGATTCTATTGTCATAGGTTACTGGTGAGCCAAAGGGAGACAATTCAGTTTGGGGACATATTTTAACCGCCTGATCCACCAGTAGCTTTGATTCATTATGAGCCAATTAGGTCAAGGCTATCTCAAATATACACTAAACACCAAAAAGACACGTTATCCACCTTATGGGACTGACAAACATAGAAATACGATTCTGCGGTCATAGGTGACTGGTGTGCCAAAGAGAGATTTCAGTTTGGGGACAACAATGGCTTTGATTCATTGTGAGCCGATTAAATGTAGTTCAAGGTTTACTCCCATGTGTATACCCTTTCAACCACGTTGGCATCTTGATTATTCATAAAGTGTATTGCTGATAAGGGATACTAAATCATTCTGGTCAATCGTTAACCAGAAACGTTTTTCTACGTGTAATAAGATTAAACACTCAGAGTGGGTTGCTTAATCAAATGTTGAGACAGAGTTTCATGAAGTCGTTCAAACGTTTGTAGCTTCTGTAAATGTTGATTTTACTACCCCTACGGTGGAACAGGAATGTCTTGATAGGGAAATATCTATGCAGGAAGTAGTCGATGCTTTAGAGAGTATGTAGTCGGGTAAAGCGCCGGGTTTTAGTGGGATTAGTATACAGTTCTTCAAAAATGCCCCAATTTGTTGCCTCCAAATGTTACAATTTTTGTTTAATGTCATACTATATTCAGGGGCATACCCGCCAGCCTGGACCCTCGGTGTCATTATTCCCGTGGATAAAACAGGTGGTGTCGATATACCGTCTAACTATAGACCGATCACACTTTTGTAAGTTTCATGGAAGATATTTGCTAAGATTATCAGTAGCAGGCTGTATGTCTGGGCTCAACAAAGAAATGTTCTCACTCCAGAGCAAGCAGTGTTTAGACATGGTTTCCAAACAGTTGATAATATCTTTATTCTCCATACTGTTATTAATAAATATTTATCATTATTTAGGGGACGGTTATATTGTGCTTTTGTTGGTCTAAAGTCTGCTTTCGACTCTGTGGACAGAAATAGTTTATTTTATAAACTTTGGCTTGGAAATGTGAGAGGGAAAATATTCACTTTACTTAAATATATGTATCCATACGTAAAGTCATGTGTTTCACTTAAAACAGGCTATACCTCCCTCTTGAATGTATGTATGGAGTGCGTCAAGGATCCCAATTATCCCCATTTTTGTTCTCCTTTTTTATTCATGACGTAGTGGAATATTTGTCTACTGATAAACCGAGGTGTGTTAATCTAGACTTCATAGAGCTGTTTATTCTGTTGTTCGCAGATGACATTGTTCTGTTTGATAATACAGTTTTGGGGCTGCAGAAGAGAATCGATAAGTTAATTTCCTATTGCAACAAATGGAAACTTAAAATAAATATTGACAAGACTAAGATTATTGTTTTTAGAAAGACAGACAGATAGGGGTTAAGCGGAACCCCTATGGAGATAGTTCCATCATATAAATATCTCGGTGTTCACTTTTCGTGCTCTGGAAGTTGGTATCAAACTCAAAAAACTTTAGCCGAACAAGCATGGAACGTACTCTCTATTGATAGATCTTCTATGAAACGATTCACAAACTTACCATTGAAAGTCTTATTATATATTTTTGATGTCAAAATTCTTCCAGTCTTGATGTATGGTTCTGAAATTTTGAGGTTCCATCCCTCACCATATATACAAATGTTTTGTAAGCAACTACTTCACCTGTCAAGTACTAGTGCAAATAATACTGAAAGTTAATGCTAATTATAAAATTGTGAATATTGGACCAGACCAATAAATCAAATGAGAATGTTATTCTGTATGAGGTACATAAGTATCAGTATCGCTTAGCTGAAAAGAATCGTGATTGTTGGGCTTTGTGAGTTAAGAAACTTCCCTTCGGTTATGGTATTGGAAATGTGTGGATTGAACAACTAATTACAAATGTTAACAATTTCCTTATACAATTTAAGCAGAGGTGCATTGACATTGATCTCCAAACATGGGCTTCAGAACTTATAAAATATACTAAGTTAGATTTTTTCAGACAAATAAAAATGACTGTGATAGAAGAATATTACATTAAAGCTGTCAATGTGAAGGTATATCGTATTGCCCTCTGTCGATGTCGCTGTTCAGATGATATTTCAATCACTGAACATGGAAGACTTTTAAAAATTGCACGTAGTGATCGTTTACGCCCATTGTATGTTATTCCTATGATCGAATCCGAGTACCATTTTGCCTTGAATGTTCATTCTATGACGATGTGAGAGCATCCACGTTTTTAATATGTATATCCCTCTGAAAACAAGCTAGCTCTTCTGTTTACTTCCCGGAACAGCATTGTCATAAACAAACTTGCTGAGCATATTTTCCTGGCTATCAAAAAACTAGCTAGGAAATATTTTGTATCTAGCTAATCTTGTATACTCATCTCTATGAGATCTCATCATCTACCCCTCGGTGTCCATTCCGTCACACTTATTATGGCGTTTCGTGCTATTTAATGAATTCATCTCTCTCGTATGTGTATAAAGGGCCGGTGGCCGCTTTACTGAATAAAGCATACATACACATTCATAAAGTGTGTATTATGTAATACGTTCAGTCCTCAGAATGGGACATTGAAGCGATGATTTTTTTAACGTAATCCCATACTTCCAAGATCGGACAGTGAGAGCTGACACAGCAGGTTTCAAATAGAAACAATGAAGCATGTGATTGGCTGAAGTTAATCAAACTAGGATTCAATATAATCTTCCTATTTTGGTTGAAAGCTCTTTGCACTTCCTGTCTGGAAACACGGCGTTAATTGCATGAGGTTTCCAAAGTCGGAAATCAAGAAATTATTCGTAAATGCATGTTGTAAAGTTATGCATTAGTGTAGGAAACACACGAGACTTGATTACCAAATGTAAGATGCATGTACCACGAATTGGCATTTAAACAGAAATCAGGGTGTCCTTGTCGTTAAGGTAGTTAGAAACAAGGGACAGTCTGGTTAAAAACTGAGGTTATGTTTCCCTGATTTTGTTGTTGGTTTAATTTCGAAACTGGCTCGAATACGTCACAAAGTAGACGTATATATCGCCGTCGGTCGGTCTGTCTACCTGTCTGTGTGTCGGTTAGTGGACTGGTTAGTTGGTTGACTGGTTGGTTGCAGTGAAATAGGCATTATCTCCAGGAAATGGTTTTTCTTCTTTCCGTTCAGATACACTAATATGAATTACGTCGTTAGACTATGGGTATGATCAAGAGTAAAACAAACTGACCTTACGTTGACAACTTTGAACTGACAACGGCTTTTAATATTCAAAACTGGATCAGTCCACGTCCTTGAGGCACGGTGATATGCCTGTATACTAGTCACCAAGCCTAACTACTCACGGCTTTGGTTCCAATTGGTAATTGTTGTTTAACGCCGAATTCTGCAGTATTCGAGTTATGAGGCGGTGATCAACAGGTACTATAGTCTGGACTAGAAACTACCGTCATTGATTATCGCTCCGCCAGGATGGAATGAAACTCAAACACCTTACCTGAGTGAGCGTGTATGGATTTACGCTGCCTTTAGTAATTTGTAAAAAGCTGTCATTTCTGGGTAATGGCGATGCCCAATGTGCGAATTCCATATTTCGAAATATTTTTAGATTTGAGTGAATAACTGACGTTGTTAGGGGGTGGGTGTACTCTTACACAGCCTTTAGCAATATTCGGGAAAGGAAAACCAGAAATAAGCTTCATACATTGTGCCTATATGTGAGGAATCGAACCCGGGTCTTCGCGAGACGAGCGAGAACGCCTTAGCCACTAAGCTACTCCACCGTTTGGATATTTTTCTGTCATTAATAAAACACCTCTTATATGCTAAAACTCATTACGGCGATTGAAGACAATAACTGTATACATATCAGTGGACATTCTGTAACTAACTAAAGCAGCCGCATATAGATTTTCTAGTCTGCTTTACGGTACGCCGGCGCCGCTTGTATGCGCTAGCAATTATGTTAGAGTGAGTGAGTTAAAATTTTACATCGTATTGGCAATATTAATGTCATATAACGCGATTTATGTCCGAAACATGCATGCATTTTTAGTGGAATCTATGGGATAGGCATGCCTATTTAAAAATGCAAAATTGCAAAATTGTCATCCGGTTAAAAAGTGAACAAGTATTTGATTTCGGCATCTCTTTTAACCAGGAAAGTGGGTTATGATTAGTTTCCATTACTTCTTCTTGTACGGTCAGGAAGAATATAAAATGTATCGAAAAAACTTTACTTATTTTTCTACTGACAATGGCATGTACTTTCTTACGCAATTTTAATGGAAATTAACGTTTTCAAGTGCATTTCAGAAACACTTTTAGCTCAAAGAGAAATTTAGATTGAGTTTGTTGTCTTTCTAAACATCGATTTTCATCAAAACGGGTTCGGCTTCAAAAACAGCGTTCTTCTGGGACCGCAATACAGTGCAACAAAAGGAATTGTAAAAGATTTAGCATTTGAAACCAGACAGGTTATCGAGAGCATCTTGAGCGCTATTTCGCAGTAAACAGAAAGGATACGGTTTAAAATTGATCTTCAACTACCCATGCTTGTCGTAAGGTGTGTTCGAAGGATTGGCTGGTAAGGTTCGCTTGCATGGTTGATGTTCAAGTCAATCACTGGAATGCCTCATTTTTCCACACTGCTGTGTTTATTTACAGACCTCCGCCAAAACCGGCGTGTCCCGAATTCGATATATGTTCCCGCTTGTTAACAAGAGCAATATTCCAGCCATATGGCGCCGCTCTGTGTATGATCGAGTCTGGACCAGATAATCCATTGATCAACAGCATGAGTATGGATCTGCGCAACTAGGAGCCGATGACATGTGTCAGCTAAGTCAGCGAGCCCTACCAGTCGATACCGTTAGTCGCCTCTTACGACAAACATAGTCGCTTTTTGCGAGAAACGTGGGTTTGTTAAAGACCTACCTAGGACCTTCATGGGTCGGATATGTCAAACAAAATGAATGAAGGATGTGATCAAAGGCGAAGCATCTAATATACATGGATGTCAGATTTGAAGTCATGCACACGTCACGCATCTGTCGTCCAATGGACAGAGCGTTTGTTGGGAGACGAAGTGTGGGGTTCGATCTCGGCCGTGTTTATCAAAACGCAACTCACATACACATACACATAAAACACACCTGCTTATAGGAGAGCCATTGATATTCAAGCTATTATATATAATCACTTTTATGTGGCAGTGAGGTCACAAACACGTGATCGGATGCTGCCTCACCAGTGACATGAATTATTAACAGGTAAGGAAGCAAGCCAATTGTTCCCAATACCAGACCCAACCCCGTCTTGTCAAAAACGGGATACGAAGTATAATTATGAAAAAAAATAAATTAGATTATAATGTTTATTGAACTAAAAAGTGTCAGTAGTCTTCAATATCATAACTACTGTGTCCCTCAAATGAATTTGCTTATAGTTTACAAAAGAGTCGGAAATCTTTCACACTCGTGTACACTGTGTGTAAGTATAGCAATGATGCAATGTGTCTGTCCTGTAGACTGTGCACAAGTATAGCAATGATGCAATGTGTCTTTCGTGTAGAATGTGTGTAAGTATAGCAATGATGCAATGTGTCTGTCGTGTAGAATGTGTGTAAGTATAGCAATGATGCAATGTGTCTGTCGTGTAGAATGTGTGTAAGTATAGCAATGGTGCAATGTGTCTGTCATGTAGACTGTGCACAAGTATAGCAATGGTGCAACGTGTCTGTCACGTAGACTGTGCACAAGTATAGCAATGGTGCAATGTGTCTGTCCTGTAGACTGTGCACAAGTATAGCAATGGTGCAATGTGTCTGTCACGTAGACTGTGCACAAGTATAGCAATGGTGCAATGTGTCTGTCATGTAGACTGTGCACAAGTATAGCAATGGTGCAACGTGTCTGTCGTGTAGAATGTGTGTAAGTATAGCAATGATGCAATGTGTCTGTCGTGTAGAATGTGTGCAAGTATAGCAATGGTGCAATGTGTCTGTCACGTAGACTGTGCACAAGTATAGCAATGGTGCAATGTGTCTGTCACGTAGACTGTGCACAAGTATAGCAATGGTGCAATGTGTCTGTCATGTAGACTGTGCACAAGTATAGCAATGGTGCAACGTGTCTGTCATGTAGACTGTGCACAAGTATAGCAATGGTGCAACGTGTCTGTCATGTAGACTGTGCACAAGTATAGCAATGGTGCAACGTGTCTGTCATGTAGACTGTGCACAAGTATAGCAATGGTGCAACGTGTCTGTCATGTAGACTGTGCACAAGTATAGCAATGGTGCAACGTGTCTGTCATGTAGACTGTGCACAAGTATAGCAATGGTGCAATGTGTCTGTCATGTAGACTGTGCACAAGTATAGCAATGGTGCAATGTGTCTGTCCTGTAGACTGTGCACAAGTATAGCAATGGTGCAATGTGTCTGTCATGTAGACTGTGCACAAGTATAGCAATGGTGCAATGTGTCTGTCATGTAGACTGTGCACAAGTATAGCAATGGTGCAACGTGTCTGTCGTGTAGAATGTGTGTAAGTATAGCAATGATGCAATGTGTCTGTCGTGCAGAATGTGTGTAAGTATAGCAATGGTGCAATGTGTCTGTCACGTAGACTGTGCACAAGTATAGCAATGGTGCAATGTGTCTGTCACGTAGACTGTGCACAAGTATAGCAATGGTGCAATGTGTCTGTCATGTAGACTGTGCACAAGTATAGCAATGGTGCAATGTGTCTGTCACGTAGACTGTGCACAAGTATAGCAATGGTGCAATGTGTCTGTCCTGTAGACTGTGCACAAGTATAGCAATGGTGCAATGTGTCTGTCACGTAGACTGTGCACAAGTATAGCAATGGTGCAACGTGTCTGTCATGTAGACTGTGCACAAGTATAGCAATGGTGCAACGTGTCTGTCATGTAGACTGTGCACAAGTATAGCAATGGTGCAACGTGTCTGTCATGTAGACTGTGCACAAGTATAGCAATGGTGCAACGTGTCTGTCATGTAGACTGTGCACAAGTATAGCAATGGTGCAACGTGTCTGTCATGTAGACTGTGCACAAGTATAGCAATGGTGCAACGTGTCTGTCATGTAGACTGTGCACAAGTATAGCAATGGTTCTACGTGTCTGTCATGTAGACTGTGCACAAGTATAGCAATGCTGACATCATAATATATGAACGGCATGGGCATTATACTACACTATTATGGGCGTTTTCAAGCGCCGCAAAGATAGGATGACCAACACTGAAATTCCAAATGTCTTTAAGAACTCAAAGTGTGCTAAAACAGTACAGTTTACCATTGAAGTTTATCAGTTTCTGCAACTTCATTACTGACAGAATTTCATTTCAGTTATATCCAGATGATGCACCAACTAATTTTACACCACTGTCGTGTTTAGGTGACGGGGAGTCGGGGACTGTTTTTTAGATCATAGTCACAGCAGGGTTTTTGGTAATGAAAATCAGCTCATTGAATGTACAACTAGGGCTATATGTGAACTGGTAACACGTGACAAGTTTTATATTCCAGGTGAAAAACCTAGCAGAAAATGTATTAATACCTCAGCATCAGGTGACACTATATCGGTATTAAATTTAGCTGTCTCTTACCAAAATGAGGTTTTGAAAAGCGTTAATTCTTTCATATACAGCTCTTTAAACCTGAAAACAGATGCGGGGTTGATCTCTTGTCCCTTCTTCCTGACGTCATACTCTACATGGTAGGTCTGGTGAGCTTGAAAATCAATGTTCTGGATGGATGATCTGCCTATGCCAGTTGCTCTATCATCACAGTTAAGGGAGTGGAAAGCGTAGTGGGAAAAGCACACGGTGTGCCCTGAGACTATCATGGTCTGCTTTGTTTCAGCTGATATTGATGTCTACCCGAATATCAGAAAGTTATTGACAGTTGCAGCAACACAAACGGTGACGAGTGGTGAGGCAGAGGCAACACTTTCCTCGGGTCCAGTGGGTCAAGAAAGACTTGGTGGACTCACACTATTGAAAATGCAAACATGTAATGTTGATTTTAAAAGTGTTGTTCAGATGTACATTCAGACGACGTCTGTTCCAAGGTTGCATCCTTTATCAGCAGGTTGAAAGACTGACCATGGTTTATGTAGGAGTCACCATTCACTGAAAATTGTTCATTCATGTTTTGTTGTTTTTGGGGGTTTTGTTTTTGTTTTTTGTTTGTTTGTTGTTTTGTTTTGTTTTGTTTGGTTTGGTTTTTTTGTTTTGTTTTGTTTTTTTTTTGTTTTTTTGGGGGGGTTGTTTTTTGTTGTTGTTTTTTGTTGGATCATAGGATCATATGGTCTAAACTCAACAAGTAACCTTAAAGTTTTTCTAACGTCATTTCAACTTTAATATATATAAGCAGATATAAGCAAACGTGTCTTGTATACAACTTTGAAAATCAAACTGAAGTATTTAAGGTTAATCACTTCCTTTCTGAGTAGATACATATCGTCCATGTAACAATATCACACATGGTCCACATATTTCAGTACCCGTTGACTGCTTGGAGGCTCCTGTACAAACGTTCCTCAGGCCAAGGTGATAATTTCAATAGATATACACGAGATATAAAATACGTTAGTGCACCATCCTGATACCAGAGGGTATCGTATATATATTTCCGATGCCTCCGTTCAAGTGTGGAGTAGGTATAGTCTATAATATATGTCCTGGGTTCCCAGGGTTGGAGTTTACCCCAATACCCCCTTCCCCTTCCCCACCACCACCACCCACCCAATGACACGTGTCAACCAAGTCAGCGAGCCTGAGCACCAGTCCCTTTAGTGGTCTTTTACTACAAGCATGAGTAATTGAAGATCAATTCTAATTCGTATCATGACGGGTCCTTTACAACAAGCATGAGTCATTGAAGATCAATTCTAATTCGTATCATTACGGGTCCTATGCCCTACCGCATATACCTTGATGATTATAAAATTTAGTTTGTTTCCAGTAAGTCTCGAACAACATGTTCCACATATTAATATACTGCTTATCATTAACGTCATTAACTTTCCGTTTGAAGCGATACAAGGACGAATGTAGATTCAAGAAGCTAAATGTAACTGATAGCTCCAGGTGTCCGCAAATTACATCGGGCGGATCGGATACGATACGTCCACCTGTTCGCGAACACCTGTTGTGATCACTGTCCCAGACGTTAAAAGACACTGACCCAGCATGATTCATGTATCTTGCCAACAGTTTAATTACGACACCTGGCTGCAAGCTGGTCATAACGTGCACGTGCTTCATCGACCGCGACGTGCACCGGAACCCGCCCACTGTCCACCTTGGCAAAATATCTTCAACCTGAAAGCTGGAACACTAGAAAGGATGGATTCATATCAGATGCCGTCATTTGAAAATATCCCCGGTAGTTCTTGTCTGATTGTAATAAAGTATCCCAGCAATGTAGGCTATTCGGATTTTGCAATGCCCCCATAATATACGTAAAAATATTATATCCATTACCTTTGATATTAAAAAAACCAACCTGGAAAAATAGGTGAATATAGTTTGCATTTTTTTTTTAATTTCAGTACACAAGTTTGTTCGTGTCGTCTAATAATGTCGGCCCTTAAGTTTTTTCATGCAATTGAAACCGCAATGCAATACAGCGATTACCATACCCTTTGTTTTTAGTGGTATAAACCTACACAAAATATTTGTCTTCGTTCACTTGATGGTCAATATGCGAATTTATGACGGGTCCAGTTAGTGGTAACACCACTCAGATTACCTTACAAAGGTTCCCATTTTACATCTCTCTTCTTCGTAGTAAATACTCAACAGTATTAATTAAGGTCTGATGTGGAAAATGTATAACATGTTACATAGTATGTGCATGGAAGTGAAGCGAGAGAAATTATCAATTGTGTTACAAAAACAAACATCGATCATAGGATTAAATGATTAAGCGCTGATTGATAAATTAATCTTACACAGCGGATTTGTCAAAAGGTAGTAATTATGTATGTAGATTTACTAATCTAAACTGAACACACCCTGTCGTAAAGTGCCTGTAAACAACGCCCTTCTTTCGAAGGTTTAATCGTCAATACATTGATCGATTGCCTAACTAAATTATCTTTTTTAAAGAATGGTGGACATCATGCAATCAGTTGTGTGCTGTCTAAGGTGACCAGTGAGACTATTATACACCAGCGTGAAAAGCCTGAAAAAGTCACGTGACCAGTTGAGAAACTACCACTAGAAATAACGGTATATCACTTTTTCACATATTGCACAGTTAAAAAACACGTAACATGAACCGGATTTGTAGTCAGCTACAGATGAATGGCACACCGTTTCTTTATGTGGAAATTGATTGATAAGAACCACGAACAAGGTAACAGCCTGAACATTGTTGCTATCATTTTGGTATGTTTAAAGTTTTAACATTAATTTTGCATTTTATGTTTATCGATTTGTTGTAGCATTCAACAGAATCATTTTTTCGCCGTGAAGTGAAATGAATCAGACAACACAAAGTCGGTCGCATTTAGGGCGTGTGTGTAAAATATGAATCACGTTGGCAGTCTATAAAATGTCATTGTATTACAGTCATGTTATAAATTCACTATAAGCATGAGCAGATGGTGTGATTTTAATTAAGTTTTAAAATGAATGCGAATATAATAATAAACTAATTACACTACACAAAATGACCGTATTATCCAAATTTACTACCGTTAGAAAATATGCGTCTCATCCCACGCCCATACGAACAATGTTTGAAATCTACGTATCATCTGGCTGTCAGATTTATACACTTTTAAAGGGTTGCTAAAACAAACGAACAATCAACTCCGCATTAACATGCATTTCACAGGTGTGTAAATCTGGCTATTGTTTTCACGGGTTTTCTAGCATGTGTAACATTTGTAAGCGTTGTGATTGTAGGACATACATTTCAAAACCCTTCGTATGACTAGGGTTAGGTTTCTCATGTAATTAGTACACGCGTAAACAGTTGTTAAAGGGTAAATATAGTGTTATAAGATTGACACCATTTTAACATGTATTTCAGTAGTTCTGTAATATAACTGTCACGCGGTGTTCGTTAGCGCTTCCGACCACGCTATAATGCACTGAGATAATTAGAAACACATGGTGAAGAGACACCCATGACCGAGCAGCACTATTAACGTGCGTGTCTTTCTTGACATACGCATAATGTCTGTTTGAAAGGTTCAAATACAGTTGATCAGAGCGTGTGTGTTAGTAGGTCTCACAGTCCCTGAACCACATTATTTTCCTTTCTGCCAAGATCTCTCAGTCTGCAATGTTAAAGGCTTTAATGAGACAAAGTTCCACATATCGCAAGCTCGATACACACGAATCCAAGGTTGTATAGACGAGCCACACATGGAAGTCTTCAAAACCCTGCAGGAGAAGTGTCCCTACATTTTTCTTTCCGACCGAGAGAAACAAATCCTGGAGCGATCGGGACACACCTTCTAGGAGCGGTACCAGATCCCTAACCATTTTCTCGAACTCTCTCTCTGTTGTGTTTTCATCCCTTCGTAGAAGACAGACATCTATCCACTCAAACACATTTGACCCGCAGAATCGTTCTCTACGACACCTACTGTCCAAGATCCAAGGACAGACACAACCAATGCACCAACTGCCTCACCTCCATGTCAGAACTCCCCATTTTCTTCGAACCAGACAACTCAATGAGCAAGTGTGGTGCCACTGATCACTGCGTCGACAGCATGAACTGTGTTCCGTGGAAAAGCAAAACGATGGACTACACACCCCTGTATCAATCCCCACTTGAGGTTCCGGATATCACGATCGACGGCTGTTTCATGAACCTAGAGAAAATTACAACACATGTGATATCTGGATCATATGATATGCACTGCTACTTGGCAACATGGTGGATAATTGTCGATGCGAGAAAGAGTCTTGTATATTCCAACAGATATCGGAGGAAACATTTCCATAGGGACGGATCTTCACATGCTAAAAGGGTTTTTTTTGTGTCCAAACAGTTCAAGGTTTTTGTATTAGACATTTAGTGCCCAAATAGGTATACAGCAACCTATATATATTTCCAGCAATGTGGTGACCAAAACAACTTTTGAAAATATGGGCTTGCGATCCGAGAAGGAAGTGGCTTACCTCCTCCTAAAATACCGTGGGAAGCAATCTTCTGCCAGACATTGCCCGGGCAGACTGCCTACGTAACAATCTCACCAAAACAGACCTCCAACCACTGGAAGACCTACCTACCTTTGTGGACGACATATACATGTTCGGCTATCTTCGACTGTGTCTAAGAGAAAAAGGAACGGCATCTGTTGTAGTTTCCAACATAGATCTTTCAATCTATCTAGCAATAAAGTGCAGTAGAGTCTAGGAGAAAGCTGATCCTTGTCACATTATATATTAATATCAGTCATTTCCATGCCCCAAAGTGGGATGTGGTGGTATTTGAGCCGTGCTCACTTCTACACTTGTTTCTTAAGCCTTTTCCGCTCACTGCTGAAAACTATTTTTGACAGTACATAAATGGAACACTGTTGCACTGCATGGCGTTCCAAACCAAAACTCACACATCCTGTCAAGTTCTTGGAAATGACGTGCGGGTGAGTTTGGCCGCTTGCATGTATTAAAACCTTTTCTGCGTGAGGCAACGCATTAGATTCCACATGTAAAGCTTAGTACAAACAGAAAAGGAAACGAAATGGGCAACGATGTAGTACGATGTAGAAACACAACACGTGTTTCATGTAGATGAACGACAGTTAAGTGATTGCAGAATAAGACATCTTAACTTAAAATACTTTTAAGCAAACGTCAAACCTGTAACTTAACTGTCAGTTGTCGTATTCATTTGGAAATTGATTATCTTTGGTCTGCCATTTTGACATTGTCTGCAAAGTACATGTGGCCCGGTCTGTATTATTCTCTATTTGGTGCAACAACTGATATCTCAGCATCTGTGTTAATCAACAAACCATTGTGCAGTGGCGTCACGAGGTACATTCACATAGTTAAGGCACATAGTTAGAAACGGACATTGAAATTCATCCATATCGCAAATCTAGAATAAAAACTTTAAGTAAACTCCATTTTATTATAATGCTGTGCAGATTCATTTTACTTCACTCTAACACAAACGTAATTGATCTGAAATTGCAGTGACGTTAAGTCATTATACGGCGAATAAAGGCACGAATAATCGGAATACATGTATGAAGCTTGAACCCGACAGATACCTATAGAAGAAAGAGTTTGATATAATGTGGGGATGAATGACATGTACTTTTGTCTTGGCCCGTTTATGATGATACATACTGAAAGGAAATTTACAACAATGCGACATCACATTTACTTGTGTCAAATTTACTCGCATTCTGGGTATATGGAACATTGATTTGAACCGGACAATCAAGACGGATTTCACAAAAAGCATGACGTGAACATGCTACACTCAAAGACCGGACCCGCTTGAGCTATCTGGTCATAATCGCTACAAGATAAAACCTGTTTTTAATTATCATGTCTCACAGGATATATGATATGATATGACATTGATTGTTATCGTATACTTTTGCGTTGGTGAAACAAATGTGGACAACTTCAATGTTTGTGTATGGCGTTATTACAGCAAAGGCTGAGCGGATGGAGAAATAACATTGTTCAGGCACTGTGAGACTATTGAAGGAAGGCCACATACTGTGCAATAGTATTCCAGGTTATATACTGACACTACTGTTACAGCAGTGGTGCGCGAGCGGTAGACTTAACAAACTACGAGTTGATTCTTGTGGTGTATTTAGCCGTGCTAGACAGATCAAATATTGGGACGCTGGGAACACTTGCGAGGACAAGGGGGCTAAACACTTAACATTTAACCCTCGAAACAAGCACCTCACAATATTTTCCATCACCACAGACAAGGTGTAACTGATACCAGTAGCAAGAGCGAGGGCAGCTTAATAGGACGTGCTAGCTTACATATTACTACTGTCTTTATCATGCTCTTTTGGTGATAGGAATAATGAGGTCACGGTGATTTCAACGTACTAAAATATGTGAAATTACTTGAACCAAGTAATTCACATGATGGAATCATATGATCATCTTGCTTGAGCACAAACAACATGAACCGTTCATATACATACCTATGAAATCCAATATGAGACATAAATATCTAAGGTGAATAAACATGTTCCAATTAGATCATTTACATGTGTTTTCCCAACAATGTAAATTCACATCTATGCATGTATGTATGTATGATCATGTCAAACAATAATAAATCTTGATGAAAGTTATTTTTACTTTAAATACGTCAGTTATAATGGATTTTCAAGGGACTCCACGAAGTTTTCCAAAATCCTTCTCAGTATAATGAATAATTACTTCTGCGATCAGGCTGATTAAAATACCCTCTCCAAAATAAACCAGAATTCAAGATAAAAACGGATCAGAGATTATCATCCATTACACTGAGTTCCAGTGAAGTTAAAAATATTTTACTTTCTGTTGATGTGACTAAAGCAACCGTGCATGACGGTATCGGTAATCGAGTATTAAATCTCAGCGCTCTAGCAATATTCGACCCATTATCTAAATTGTTTAATTCTTTTATGAATAATTCAGTATTTCCAGACTTTTAGAAAAGGCGTCAGTACTACCAATTCATAAAGAAGGTAATATAAATGAATGTAACTAAAGACCTGTTGTACTAACTAGTCGTTTTGCCAAAGTGGTTAAATTATCTCAGAGTTAATAACTTACTAACAAATTTTCAATTCGGGTTTACCCCTGAAGATTCACCATCTCACCAGCTGACTAACCTTTATGATTTTATTGCTGACGAATTACATAACGGGAAGGAAATAAAGGCCCTTTTTGCGACATAATCAAAGCATTCGATAAAATATGGCACAGAGGAAACTGAAAGCTTACGGTATTTGTGGCAAACTACTTTTACGGTTTAAAAGTTACCATGAGGATAGAAGACAGCGTGTCGTAATCAGTTCGGAATCAAAACAAGTTACAGATGGAGCACACAAGGTTCCGTCTTTGGACCACTATAATGTGTCAACGATAGTGTCGATGAGGCATTTTGCTCTATGTAGTGATAAATGATCCGAATGTAGCAGCATGAAGTCTGAATAATGATTTATCTGTAATATCAGACTGGTCTAAAACGGTAAGTCGATTTTAATCTAACACGTCCAAATGGCCACACGAAAAATAGCCTCACAAAAAAGCAAAAATGGCCACAACCCTTAGTCAAAATGGCCATACCAAGAAACCAGTAATGGCCATAGCAAAGTCAAAATAGCCATTGCTACGAGAGTGTATTTCCTGTAAATTGAAGTAATAATTATTATTGGGTCACAACGTTTAGTGTTTTGAGTGATTGTCATTATGGGTCTCATTTCGTATCATAAATGTTCAGTGCTTTTCTTACTTTGGCAGCGGGCTTTAAGGTTAGCGCTTCAGGGAGTCACGAAAATTCTATGTTAATGGCGATGGTGGCACATGTGCTCGAATATTCAAGAAACAGTGACTGTGTATATAAAGGCTGGTTGTATTGACACACACACACACGGATAACTGGGGTACTTCGAACTGCCTGCCTTTGTCAGCGGTCGACCTACATGACCGCTGCCTGACCGCACGCTGTGTTACAGTCAGTATTTCTGTTTTTCACTCACAAATCAAGACGTTGGTGACTTGATATTATATTTGTGACCCATTACTTTAGATTTGACTCAGTTGCATTGTACATGAAACCTCTACTGTGAATCTTTGTATCTTGCTATATGCCTGCTCAATACATAATATTGAAACTTTAGACCTGTCAGTGTTTGTAGTTTGCTGGTTTTGAGGGGATTTCTTAAACCTTTTGTCACGTCAAATTTTTAACAATAACACCATACATTATTTCATACTTTTTAATGCGTATAACATTTTCCCATGTTGTATTATTTGATGACAGGTGTATAAAATGACAAAAGTTATATCAGAGAAATCTTGATGTTTGTTACACATCAACAAATCATGTTTTCAACAAATAAGAAGACATATTCTTTCTTCATTTTGAATAGGGGTGTGTAGTCATTTTGACTGTTGTGTTGCCATTTTGACTAGGACCCAATGAAACGGTCTTTATTGAATTTACGAGTAAACACATTCAGAATATCGATGTATGGGATAACTGCACTAAAAAACAAACGCTTCTAGAAAACATTTACGTAGGCGTTGTAGGAACTATCTACGGAGTTGTTCGCCGCACAGGTTATACTAAACTACACTGAACAGCAAAAAATCTTACTCTGTTTTTGAAGTGGTAATCAGTTTAATTCAAACACATCTAAATAACATATTATTGTCGGAAAGATTTCAAATTGACACGTTCGATCATCAATACTTACAGACTGACGAATTTCATCCTATTACAAGTCAAAATGATAACATTAGCGCGACAGTGCGAAAGTCAGTAACGTGCATGGGCTTCATGAGCGTTGACAACAGTGTTGCATCGTCTGTACATGGAGTGGATGATGAAGGCCATAGGAACTTGCGCCCGTACACGACGATACGCCTAGGAGAGTTTAGCTGCAGTTGTCAGCCATGGTCGCACACCATTGAGCCACTTCTGAATCTTGTCCCACAAGTGTTCTACTTGTATCAGGTTTAAGTCTGGACTGAGGGAAAGCCATTGAACAGTTTGTTTGCGGTGCTGACGTAGAAAGTCTCCAGTTCCTCTGGCAGTGTGGGCGTTCGCGTTGCTCTGCTGGAAGAGGCGGTTTCCATGACGACCAAAATGTGGCACGACGACGGGTCCCAGCGCTGAATCAACGTAGCTGGCAGATGATACTCCATTTCCTCTACCAGGACCAATGTTCTGGAACACCACGGGGCCTAGTTTATGACTGAGAGCGATACCATCCCATACCATTGTGGGATACCATCCCATACCTCCTTTCCAATTCACAGTCATCTGCAAAACGCTCCTCGCGTCGTCGCCACACTATCACTCCGCCATCCGCCGTCGGGGCGCAGTACCGGCATTCGTCGGAGAAGACTACAGTCTACAGACCGGCTTTGCTTCCGGTGGCTTGGACTTGTTGCTGCAGATTGTTATATTGTTATATATTGTTCGAACATGAACAGCAAAATGATTTGCAACTTGTTTTGCAGTCTGGCCAGTATTCAGTCTGCCTAAAGCGTGGTCCCTCTATCCCCTTGGTAATCGTGGCATGTCGATACTGTCGAACAGTGAATGTTTCGGTGCCTGCTCAGTGGCTTTTCGTATAGGGATGGCACCTCGTGCATTGTTATTTTCATGAAATGAGATACGCACAAACACCTCGTCCCATCTTTACTTTAGTACAGAATTTGAAAGAAAATTTTCTTGAACATTGGCTGCGAGGTCAAAAAAGGTCTAGCTAACATAAAAAAAGTGAAAAAATGTTTAAAATTAAGGTGAAACATATCTGGCAAAGTTAGGGTGACGTTTCTTTTGCGTTTTGAAAATAGACGCCCTGAAACAAATTAGACATATTTTACAAAAATGTTAAGGAACTAGTTCCAGGTTATTTGTCTGGTTTAGTTCCAGCAAATGTATCATCTGTAAGTGAATATAGTTTGTGAAATATTTCTGACCTACAAAATGTTCAATGCAAAACTAGTTTGTACTCCAAATCATTTACCCCTGACACTTTAAACCGGGAAGTCTCTCCCTCCAATACTCATCGGGAATTCAAAAACAAATTAAAAGAACACAACGCCAGTGAAATCTACTTTAATTCTTTCCAGGTAAGTCTGGAATTACTAAAATCGGTAAAATCTAGTCTTCCTAGAGATTCTCGTAATTTTATTGTACATGGCGTGCCTTGCTGTTACACTGAGATCACAATACCGTTTTGCTTATTTGGATTCAACGAATTGTAGCACATTATAACGTCAGTATTCGTCTTGTAAATTTACATTGTCTTGCATCCAGCTCACGCGTGCGTCGTTATCATTGTTATTAACACTACTGTATCATTGTTAGGGACCAGCATTGACATAAGCATACTTTATGCTTGTTTGCCAATTTCATCATGAGTAGGTCACTTGCTTGATAACGGTGTTAAAAGCTACACCAAAGTTCGTGTTATAGTAAAGAAGTTGCACATCCATAGAACTCTCCTTGTTGCTATGTCGAGCTATGAGAGGGAAGTCTCCATAATATTCCATTTGATGTTTTGAAAAATGACATCTGTAAAGCTGATCTTCATAAACTATTTTCTACGTGTTATATGAGACTGGTCATGTACCCTCCAGCTGGGTTACAGGAATCATTACATCTATCTAAGGCTTGAGCTGACGACAGGAGAGGCCCGAGGTAAATCTTGAAGAAGGTGATACAGTAATGTGTGGCTTTTGCTAGATGGGCTGATGGACATAGGAAATCATTAAGTGCTGTGAAGACTTTCACTTCATCTGGAGTCCCATCTTGAAAACCACGGGAAATCATTGTTAGGAAGGAAATCAACATGACCTTACTGATTAACATACCCAGACCAACATGCACAGATTAATTAATCCATTCGCATCTATTGTACTACAATTTTAAGATGAGTGTTGGAAGTTGTCCTACTGGTTACAAAGCAGGTGTGGGGAAATGTCAAGATAGATAGGGAAAGGTCATGTGGGGAATTGTCTGACTGAGGAAATGTCCTACAAACCCTATAGTACAATCCGTTTACAATTTCAGTACATTTGACAATGCACTTAAAATTTAGCAAGGGTTTCTTTAATGTTTTAGTTTTTTACTGATTTTTTTTCTTTAAAGTTCTTTCTAAAATTTTGAAAACAGATTCATTCATAGAAATAACTTGGACATACATTCTCTTGGAGAAGAGCTTCACATTTAAGAGGTGATGGAATTGGTTCCCAACAGACAGAGAATGGCAAAGTTTACAGCTTCTGTTTTCCCTAAGAATGTTGTACCAGCTTCCTGTTTTCATCATTAAATTGTGATTAGATAGTTTAAATCTAAGAACTGAAACGTGTATAGGTTTCGGAAGGAAAGGTCGTTTTCACAGCATATATTTCATGCTTATCATCAGCGCCCTCTCTCTTTCCAAACGAGCAAAGAATTGTTCGTGACAGCTGAGATTTCCGAGACGAATTGTAGTGGGCCGGGTTTCTAAACAATGTAGATTCGATATATTCTGTAAAGGCTTTACCTTGCTACTGAGTGAGTGCGTGAGTTTAGTTTTACGCCACACTCAGCAATATTCCAGCTATACGGCGGCGACCTTGCTACTGAAGTGTAATAGCGGGTGTCATAGTGGGTCTCATAGCGAGTGTCATAGCGGGTGTCATAGCAGTCTACCGAGCCCCAACAAATTAATTTTATCAGCATATACTTTTGTACTCGCATTAAGAATTGTTGTTCTTTATTGCTGCCAAGGATTTCATGAACTCCTTGAACTACTGTTCAGTAATTTCACGAAATCCCTTGAAATTTTAAAGATTACATTAATTCCTTGTAGCATAACATAAAGACACTCCTTCATAGATTTACCGACAGTGTTTTTGATCACTCATAGGTTTTTTAAAGATTTGTGAATATTATGTAAATATTTGTTAGGTGTGTTATCTGAGGAGTCCAGTGAGAACATTAACCAGTGTGAACTGATGATGAATGCCATATCGTTACTTTATGTGGATATGGAAGGATACATTCCCCGAACAAGGTAATAACGTAATAGTTTTGCTGTAACGTTAGGTTGTTGTGATGTCTATTGTGTTTATATTTTTGGGCAGCATTCAACAAAATCATTCGCCTTCAATTATTCTCGCTGTGAAGTTCTTCTAGGCGGGACAGACCAGACATCATGTGCTAAATGACACTCGTGGCAAATGTGTGTGAAATATGATTCGCTTATATCTTTGGTACCCAATAACATATCTGGAAATGAAAGTTATTTAATAAACTATAAAAACAATAGTTCGTGCACTTCGTTATGAGGTGTCAAAGGGCATATAGACATAGTAATAATAAATTAATTATGCAAGATTGTATGTCAATTGTTTTTAATATACTGAAAATATACTACTTTTGATACTCATGTATATGCTTAGAAGTGGCGAGCAGGGTGCTGAAACACAACAGTGCCATGTTTGACCCAAACACTCAAACAGAGCAGCCTAGTGCATGAGGACGACACACATCCTATGCAGCTTGTGGCAACATTTCATTTGAAAGATGTTTCAGACAGTACTGAAGTGTCACGATATCCTCACCATGCCACAGCGCAAACCGTACAGCAGGACAGAAGCAGGGAAATGGTTACAAGATGGCGAATCCATAAGAAGTCTGGGTCTTTGTCTTCAGGTGTCTCCCTCTGTCATTCACGGACTGGGGGAGGGGTTCAAGGCCTGTGGTAGAGTAATGGACAGACCTCGCTCTGTTACACCCAGAGAAAAAAACATTGCATTGCAGCGTTATAAAAAACACACATATATATGCCGTGCTCCAAGCCCTTCGGAACCGATTCCCAACTGCCAGTAAAGAGGTGCCACAGACTGCTTAGGAAGTGGGTCTTCCTTGCGATTTTGGTTTTGCGTTTAAATCGAACATGGCACTGGTGTGTTTCAGCACCCTTGTTTGTCGTTGTTTTAGACAAATGTTTCATTTCACACAAAAAACACAACGAATATTGAATCAGTTGCTTCACTGCATGTTGCAACATGTCGTTCAAAATGCCCATGAATCACACAGAGGTTTGCATTTATCTTAGAGGATGCAGGACCTCATCACTCTTAAGTTTGTATATGACTATCCAATTTTATGGTGTTCCCATACTTTTTTTGTATATGAAAACTGTGTGAAACTAGATTATGGCAGTAACCTGTATCAAAATACTTGGCTAATCTGTGTTATAGATATACAGAAACTGTGGACAAACACCACTGTTTTCAATGACTGTATGTAATCTATTCGCTGATGGCTTGCTGTGGCGTAGCCGTGGTAACAGATGTTTATGAAAACGCGATTAAAGTCTGCCTGACCACAGGTGTTTGAAATAAATTAATCAGACGAATAAAATCGATAACAAAACCATAAAAAAAGGAATCCATGGTACAAATAAGGCAAATTATTTTGTGGTCGTTACAAACTACGTTTTATTTATACTGTTTCAATAGCTTTGAAATGTACCATAAAATCTTTTGTAAATTTAAGTTTTCCGTACGTTTACCATACAAAAAGTAAAGAATCTTAAGTTTCAAGATTTTTTCAATCAGTTTTCCGTTTTCCTGAAATTAATGTTATTTTATTTGAATTCTTTTGCACAGAAACACTGAGATCTGAAAGTTGAAACTGAAATCTATATAACACATACTTAGGGTAATAAAGGTTAATGTAGGTTTCTGGATATGGAGTCTAATGTATTTTCTACGATCGTTTCATTCCACTTGCTTTATGCCATGGAAACTAACCATGATACTTTACTGTAAGTTTCTATGTCTGGAAACTAACCCTGTTTTTGTGTCAGTTGATGAAACTAACAAGGGTCTAACAACCAATTATAGTTTAAGCGAACGAACACGTTAGCCAGTTTCATCTAGGTTTCCGAAAATCTGGAATCCTTGGGCTTTGACGTTGTGCGTGGTCAATAAACCTAGTTATAATCATTGAAATGGGAAACCTTCAGAATTGTTGCAATCGATCACAAATAGAATGAAGGTAAAACTATATTGACTTGCTAACAGCTGTGGCCTGTCTGTCAAATTGACGTACACGTCGTCTGTCATATAACAATATGATGTCTCTACAAGGCGCCAAACTTCATGCTTCAATGTGCAAGCGCAGGTAAGAGATTTTCTTTACCACTTTTGGAAAAATGTACTCGGAAAAATTAGACGCTAGACACCCACAGTATTGATAATAAATTACCGGGCAAGAAATCCCTATAGAATTAATGTTTTCGCAATTTCAGATACTACCATAAAGTTAAAACCTTTCCTAAAATATTCTCGAAAACACATTCTGTGTAGCAAGGCATGTGTTAGTCCGTGTCTGAGTGAAAATCCACACCGACGTCAACAGTGGCGACGGCCTTGGGACACCCTGTCATTTGACTGCTCAAAGGTACAGAGACAGAGTCTTGAGACCAGTTGTGTCACCATCTGTGCGTCAACAGCCAAGGGGTGTGATCTTGTAACAGGACAGTGCACGTCCTCATATTGCCAGACTTGTCCATGACTACCTCAACAACGTGAACCTCAAAACATTGCCCTGTCCAGTACTATATCCGGATAAGGATCGTCTTCATAGACTGTTGAGACAGCCTCCACCACCTAATCGACAACTTCTTTCTTGCAGTGGATGCATTCCATCCATGAAAAGTGTTCTTCTCCATCATTCCAGCTTCTATAGGCCACTTAAAGAAGGAAATTGGTGATTCTGTATCATGCTTGGTAAATGGTCAAATTTTGTATAATAACGTCTTGGTGTCTTTAGGAGCCACAACATCTGGTGATAAGGGGTTTTTTTTCCAAAGTTTTCCCCCTTTTGCCTGGTAGTTTAATTGCGAATGGGAGGTTGGAGTGGGCGGGTGTTGGTCAAGCTGTGGCATACACATGGCAATAACATCCAGCTTGTTTTAGCATGATTTCGGCACATTTGCGATGAGCGGGGAGTACAAGTACAGCAACAAATGAATCAGCCCCTGACCGTGTAAGAACGTTGACGCTGATTTGTATGAACGTTGTGCAAGCATCGTACCAATCGTGAGGAATCCCAGTTAGAGTATTCCGTCAGATTATCCGGCGCTGTAAAAGAAATTTAAGTCTGCCGACCGTAACATGATCAGTGTTCATGAATCGCTGTCTAATACGGATGTGTTGTCGAAAAGGTGTGTGTATCTTGCCTGACCAGTGGCACAAACACACACAAAGGCAAGTCATTTACCCGCCAGGATTCAGGATCACACTGTCACCATAGGGAGTTCTATGAGACACCATTTTTGGCATTGCTGCGGTGGTCTGTAAACAATCGACTCTGGACCAGACAATCCGGTGATCAGCATCATTGGGATACGACGACAAATGTCAACGAAGTCAGCGAATCGACAAAGCATGGGTTACTGAAAACCAGGTCTAACCCACACCTTCACGGGCCCATTTAATAGAATATGTTTCGGCAGATAGCAGAGGCCTATTTTATTTTGTGTTCATTATTCATATATTATATCAACATAGGAACTTTTCAGGAATAGACCCGTGAAGGTCCCGGAGTAGAATAGGCCTTCAGCAACCCATGCTTGCCATACGAGGCGACGATGCTTGTAAGAGGCGACTAACGGGATCGGGTGGTCAGGCTTGCTGACTTGATTGACACATGTCATCGGTTCCCAATTGCGCAGATCGATGCTCGTGTTCTTGATCACTGGATTGTCTGGTCCAGACTCGATTATTTACAGACCACAGCCATATAGCTGGAATATTGCTGAGGGAGTCGTAAAAGTAAACTCTTTCACTCACTTTTTAGGAATACATCAACTTTGGTTGCTCATTGTATATCAAGGGAATATGATCTGATGTAATATTCCTCTGTTTCGGTGTTAGAAAATTAAAATATTTTCTCTTCAATATGCTATTATTCTTGTTATTTCGATTGTTTGTTACTTCGAAAACTCGTAATTCAAGAAAATAATCGAAATAACTTGAAAGTATTCGTCCCTTTTCTCTGAACTCCTCATTTGTAACAAACAGTGAACTTCGTCAATGCTTCAGTGATGGCAGGTCAAGCAAATTCATTATTTTGAGAAGAAAATTTCTGCAAAAACCTCTCAAAGTTGGTCTGATGGTCTGAGTATTTTATATTTATTACTTTTCCAGTTAGATTGCAAATCATCGGTCCGCATTTGAATTCTGATCATGAATTCTGATCACAAAATTATTACCATTTATTTTCATTTCAGATTTCGTCACCTTGACAACAGATGTCGTCCCTCCAGGGTGGCATTGGTCATAGCTCTCTGCTTCCTGTTATCTTTGTGCTTCAATCGTATGTATTCAAGGGGCACAAGAAGTCTTAAATTCAAGAAATATCCCCTGATTACTGAGGATGGGGATGGAAACCCTATCCACCTGAGCAGACAGTCCATCATTCAGGGTGACATGCATCCAGCGTCAGATATAACAAACGTCAGTTCTTCCAACATCGACAAATTTGATGCAGCAAGGCAAATGCACAAAGAACCGACACAAAGAACCACCACTGGGGTTAACGTTACTATGAAAACACTTCAGAAAGAATATCGCCATGTACCAGACATCGCTATTTCCATGGCAGAGAAAAAAAGTCTTGCCGTGCTTTTAGAACGGGGTGTTATTGAGCCGTCGACTGATCTTGTAACTACTGACACGAAGGTTATTCTCTGGTACATCCCGACGAGATATCATCCAGTAATGGCGAGACTACATCCCTTACGTGGGTGTCCGGAATCCAGATGTCGAGTTACGACAAACAGAGCTTTTTATAACCAGAGTGAAGCTCTTATATTTACAGCACAGCTCTTGGATAAAATCCCTCCAGAGAAACTTAAAAATCAAGTTTGGGTATTACACAATCACGAATCTCCAAAATGGTCGAAGGAGACGATGCATTTTCACAACGAACACTGGAGTTCAAAGTTCAACTGGACGATGGACTACAGGGCGGACGCTGACATCAGGGCGCCATACGCCATCTTCCAAATGGAAAATGGAACATATCTTAAACGGGAACGGGAACCATCCAGAAACTACTCACAGATCTGGTCATTGAAGGAAGGAGCGGTGGCATGGGTAGTCAGCAGCTGCAAGACCATGAGTAGAAGAATGGAATACGTTCAAGAAATGAGTAAATACATCCAGATTGATATATACGGCCACTGTGGTAATAAACAATGTCCACGGTCCGAGGATGAGTCGTGTCTGAATATTCTGTCTAAAAAATATAAATTCTACCTCGCCTTTGAAAATGCGTTGTGTAAAGATTACATAACAGAGAAGTTTTTTCATTATTATAACTCTGACATGATCATTGTGGCCAGAGGCGGGGGCAACTACAGTGACGTTGCTCCTCCAGGAACCTTCATCAATGCAGCTGATTTTGAGTCTCCACAACGCCTTGCCCAGTATTTGAACGACCTGGCTGACAATGAAAGAGACTATGTCGATATTCTACGCCGTAAGAACCAGTATCAGCCCATTGCAGAGGAGTATCCTATAGTGAGGAATGGACATATTGTATACATGACTTATCACTACGATGCAATGGCCATGTGTGACCTGTGTGAAAGACTGTGGCATGCTGAGAGGTACAAGTCAGTGTATACAGACATAGGGAAGTGGTTCGATAAAGGGCTTTGCTTCCACCCTCAGGATTTATCTTAATATATGATGTAGTCGAAAGGAGTAACGTTGTCATGATCTGTCAGGAAACAAAGAAGCACACATTTTTATATGCAACTGTGTGCCTCTGGCTTCTACTTGCAGGGCAGGGCATGCTTACTCTTGCCTCGAACACATGGTGCCACCGTACAGTGATCCAACCTATTCACAGATAAGGATGTGAGTTTTTATGGATGTCATCTATATGTGTCTTCTATATAAAAGGACAGAAGAGTTAACTTGAAACTTTAATTGATAGCAAGTGCATTACATTCTTCAGATAGCATATGCGTTTGTTTTAACTAGATGGACTGTATATACAGGCTTGTGCATCTCGCGAAATGATCTCAGCTCTTATGAGAAAAGTAGTTGCGTCTTCTGTCACTGAAAGAAATGAACTCCGGAAAACATCCACTGGGGATAGTTCGTCAGCTATGGATATGTGCACGTGCTTTGTAGATCTGATGTATGATATTATGATTACAATCATTAACAAGGCAGAAGTGAGGGCAGCTTACATACATATCCCCGCTTATAGTCTGATCGCCTTCAATTCCATTACCGAATACCAAAATAACTTTCAATTTTGACGTCATGCAACTGAAAGCCAAAATCCACAATGGCACCATAAGGGTAAGTTCCATGCAAAATGTGAAGTTTGTAAGTGGTATAGGAGTTACGCTACAGAAATAAAACAAAGTTTTGAGTTAAATTTTCAGACATTTTGGGCAGTACAGAACTGAAAGCCCAAAAAGGCACAGTGACACCATAAGAACAAGTTCCCTACCAAATTAGAAACCACACCAGCCTGTGCCCACGTATACATGAAATGGTTCTTGACAGCCTCGATGATTTTACACACAAAAAACTAACGTTACCACAGATGTCTATGGCAGGCGCGTAGCAAGTCATTTTTTTCGTGTAAGCCCAACAGGTTGCAAAGCTTTAGATTTAGATAGTATAGAGGACCCAACCTATTTTTGATAGACCGAGCTTTCATTTAAATGATAGCTACGCCCCCGCATGAGAAAAAATGGTTTTGGCTATGGGTAACTTGTAGAGATTATTTTGAAACAGTTGATGTTTGACCCATGATGGGCCTGGGGACGAATAGGCCTTCAGCAACCCATGCTTGCCATAGAAGGCGACTATGCTTATCTTAAGAGTCGAATGACAGGATCGGGTGGTCAGACTCACTGACTTTTTCACACGTGGTATCATCGGTTCCCAGTTGCGCAGATCGATGTTCCTGCTGTTGATCACTGGATTGTTTAGTCCTGACTCGATTACTTACAGACCACCACCATAATAGCTGGAATATTGCTGAGTGCGGCGTAATACTAAACTCATTCACTTGAAACAGTTGGCGAGCGCTCTACCGCCTGTGACAAGCTAACAAAGAGTTACTTCCCTTAGATCAACAATACCCTGGAATTTCGTCTGATGGTTGCTGTGGCTTGTAAAGTTCAGGTGGTTTCGATGTAGAAACATTTTGTGTGAGTATTGTCGAGATTTGGGGACACAGCATGACTCTGGTTGAATAAACTGAGGTCATTAATAAAACGTTTATTGTTGTTTTATGTTTCGGAAATAAATGCGACAGTAGTGTAGCCTACTGGTTAAAGCGTTGGCTCGTCACGCCGAAGACCCGGTCAGTAATATTCCAGATATGTATCAGCGGTCTGTAAATAATCTGGATCCTGTTAGTCGCCTCTTACGACAAGCATGGGTTACTGAAGATCAATTCTAACCAGGATCTTCAGGGGTCCTATTTATAAACGAGACTGTCAACGAATATATAACCGATAACATCCCACCTTCGATCAGTTTTCTGTTGAAGAGGCCCCTTGTTTGCTGGTCAGTAGCAATATCAATTTGTCTTCCAAGTTATGGAGCTGTAAGCACTGTTTACTGAAACTTGGTATTTGCCTGTTCACGGGATCACATACTCCACGTATGACAGTATGTGTACGTCTACAATCAATATATCACGGCTGGGGACACCAGGAACTTCACAAAACTGTGCACATGTGGAGAATCGAACTGGGGTCTTCGGCGTGACGAGCGAACGCTTTAAGCAGCAGGTGACCCCACCGCCCCCTAATTATGATATGAATACAATGACTATATGGGGGTAAGAATCATAGGTTTACTAGAACACTGTTTTCCATACACTGCCAATAAAAACTAGCACGTTGTCTTTCAAAAACATGCTGAGGTTCACTGAAAATGTATATTTGTTAAGATTATTTATTGTTAAAGAATCAAGCATAATAACTTAACGTAAAACAAGGGCATGGTATACTGAGGCTAAATTAGCAGTCATTTAGACAGTTGGCGTCATGTAGAAAAAGTTTACTTCATCCACGTTCTTACTACAGCATAGACAGTTATTACATACTCTTCAAAAAAGTGGAGGATAATGAACTTTCAATTTGGATAGGAAGTGTAAACGTTAACAAACGTTTCAAGGACAGACATCTTATGAACGCAACACCATTTCCCTCCCTTACCACTTCTAAACACAACGCATGATGTGCACGTGCAAAACGCAGTATTCCATAAACGTGCGTGGAGTCCCATTCTTGATTTTGACGTTTTTCTTAAGAGGGTCGTGAAATCATTTAGAGCATTAACTTTGACACTCATCTTGCATCACGCATTTGTTAGTGTACGTTTCTAGTCGTTTGTTTTAAAATGTAAATCGTATGCATGCAAATTACATGCCATACACCAATTATCTTTCAAAAGCGACTACATTCCAAATAACTATGGTTGTAAGGAAGTGCAAATGGTGATGCACTCTCAAAACATTCAGTAAGATCATATCAACACTGACTGACTCCGATAAATCTCCTAAATATTGTTCATCGTAAATAAAAAAATGAAGATCCACTACTTTATTTGAAGAGTATATATCCGCAATATTATATGAGTTAGTGCATGAGTGAGTGAGTAAGTTTAGTTTTACGCTGCACTCAGCAATATTTCAGGAATATGGCGGCGGCCTGTATATAATCGAGTCTGGACCAGACAAACCAGTGATCAACAATCAATCAGCGCAACTGGGAACCGATGATATCACGTGTCAACAAAGTCAGCGAGCCTGACTTCGCGAATCCGTTAGTCGCCCTTTACGACAAGCATAGTCGCCTTTTGTGGCAAGCATGGGTTGCTGAAGGCCTATTCCACCCCGGATCTTAACGGGGCTAATATCAGTGAGTGTGTAGCTTAGTGACTAAAGCGTCCTCTCGTCACGCGAAAGACCTAGGATCCATCACCCATATGGGTACAATATGTGTATTTCGGGTATCCCATGGCGTATTATTGCTGGAATATTGCTAAAAGAGCCTTAACACTAAATTCATTCACTCGCTCGTATCACAGTCTTGATACCAGTAGGGGCGGTACAAGCTTACATAGAGGTTAATAGTGCACATGTGGGGGGCATTTCCTAACGCATCATTCACGCGACAGTACAAAATATCCGATGTGATTTCCAGTTTCCTGTTTCCATCATTTTCTTGTCACCTGTCGCTATTTTGTACGAGGGGGTGGGCTCTTGCTGGTAGAAGAGCCAGGTGGGCAAGGTGCACGTGTAAAATTGACACGTGTGATTTGCTTTTGAGACTGTATATGACCCTGTTCCATAGAAGTTTGATAGTATCATTTTCCATGACGCCCTGGACATGTTCAGGGACCTACCATGGAGGAGTCAAATCTGCAGGGGATAGTAGAAACAACGATCCATGTCATCATTGCCTTTTAAGATGTGCTGTTTGTACCAGGAAAAGGCATCAACAAGTTGTTGGACAGTCTCTGTATAATCATTGCACAATCGACATTTCTTGCAAATGTGTTCTTTTAGAATCACATTTAGGCGATTGCGAGTGGGAAGTGACTGGTCTTTGGTAGCATTACAAAACGCCCTCGGTTTCACACGACCAGCCGACTTCACCCAGGTCGGTGGGATTGCTTTGTCTTTCCAAACACTGCATGTACACGCGATGCAATGGCTTCTCAGAAAGCTTCTTCACAAATGAACGATTCTGAGCAGACTTGTTGAATAACTTCTCCTGGTTTACTCCCATCGCTGTAGCGTCCAGCAATACGTGGCCATCAACAAAATCATTACTCTATGATACACCATAAATCTTCACCTGACAGTAACGAAATATGGTACAACTGACATCTCTAGGCCATTTCAATACGGTTAATCATGATTAGCAATCCCAAATGTACTAGACTTAAGTTGAAAGTTGGGCTTACAGGTGCAAATGTTCTTGTTTGTTTATTTGGTGATGGTGGTGGTGTGGTGTGGTGTGGTGTGGTCTGGTGTGGTGGAGGTATTTTTTCATTGGTTTTCAAGATTCTGATATCACATATATACAAAGCCATGATGTTTATGGCTTAAAGTAATGCAGCTATAAAGCGTACAGGTAAGATATTACTGCATTGTGTATATATAAACATGCATAAGTGTTTACATTAAATTTAGATACATCTATAGACAATGTAAAGGTACACGTCAATGAAGTTTAGAGGCAACTAGTACTGGGGAGATAAGGCTCCATTTCGTTTAGAATTTTCATAAATAAATTACATTCAGATTTACAAGCACGTTTTAATACTGCATATTATGTGAGTATGTCTCTTTGCAGCAATGACAATGTGATTTAGTATTCTATTATCATGTGGTGTACCATCAATTGTTAAGCCAAATGCACAGGCTTACATCACTGCAAAAACAACACAAACTGTTCTCAACTTTTTTTGTACCAATTCCCTTTTGGGATAAAGAAGACCTTGTAGAAACCTATATTAAAAGTCTATAAGATTTGTATCTTGTAATCTCTTTTTATATGCTGTCGATATATTGTTCCAATCAAAGTCAGTGTCAGAAAATATAAGCTGCCATTTGTTACAAGTGTTTGTGTTTATCACTGCGATTATCAATAAAAACACCCTTAACTTAGTGTATCTGGCACTGGATAACATTCACATTCCTGAAAGTGACAGACTGACACTGCTTTAAATCATGTTTCCAAACTTCAAGTAATAGGTTCAGTAAATATCTAAAATCCAAATAGCTACTTTTGATATGATAATTTTCTTTTACAGATTCTGCTGATAGCACACCAATTTCATCACAAACATCCCTAATATTTATAATCCCTTTCTGTGCCCAAATCTTTATGAAAACATTTTGATGTTTTTATCAGCTTTTAACTTGGTACACCTACAGTGATGACTTTGAAGCTTAGGTTTCAGGACATTGTACGTGTTATCACATCATGAACAGAAAAGGTAACTGAGTCATTTATTTTCACAATTGTGTTTTGTGGATATATTTTATTTTAATGTGTAAACACTCTTCGGTCTTTGACCTGCTGTTTGTACTCATTGTGGTTTTCCCGGCTGAAGTAATAACAGTCTGCCTAATAAACAAGCCTGATGTCAATGGGGTATTACCTTCTGACGTGGGTGGGGGTTGGGGTATGAATTTGCCTCAGCCAAATTAGACCTGTGGTAGAGATTGGTAATAGTATACCCGGGTATAATCTTACCCAAGCCTGTTTTAACAAAGATGCAGCTATACTGAGGGGTGTATTTTGCCCTGTGCGGTATGAATTGACCTAGGCCCTTTTATACTACGGAGCCATAATATACCCCGGGGTATATTCTAGCCGCTTTAACGCGGGGTGTAGTTTGGTCTAGGGTCTAGTATGGCCTGTTTGATTCCGCACTTGGATACAGTGTGAGAAGCCTATGTCTGCTGTCACTTTGCATTTGCACAATCCGTCCTACTTCACGGAAGCGGTGGACTAAAAACTAGTCTCTGAAATTAACATATTTTGCTGAAAAGAGTTCATAGTAAAAGAAAATAATGTAATGAAATGGAGCCCTGCGACTTCCTTAATTTTCAGAAGCTGGGCAATCTAGACTTGCCACATTTTCTAGACTTGCATGGGCTTCCTTGGATATTTTTGCTTCAGGGTCTGTATCACAGACCACGGATACGGCAGCAGCAGCTTTCCGAGGGGAATCGAACCCTGACCGCCTGCATAACAGGCCACAACCAAACTACCTGGATGAGAGAAAGGTATATGCCTACTATGTTTAAAGGTGGCTACCACCTAGGACTGGTTGTTTGGTGACGATGTATTGGATATACACTTTATCACTGTACATCGCACAAGTTGCAAAGGTTACCGACCTTTTACCGACTCATTAGAAGGGGTCACTGTGTTGTTTTGATACCAGTGACCTTATAAGTTAGTTTGAGAAGCTTCTGATATTATTTCACAATGCGCGTTATGAAATGTTTTTCTGCTTATACACGTGTTTCCTCGAGACTTGTTGTTATGGTGGAAAGTGAGGCAAAGGAGTGTCCATTAATGGAAAGTAGCTGAAGCGGTGGTAAAATAAATTCATTTTACATTGTATTTTGAAACTCAATTCTTGAATGTTTGTTTTGTTTTTTTTTATTATCCATTCAACTCAGTAGACAGATACACAAATAAATGATGCAACAGCACAAGTACATAATAAGACAAAAGTTCATATGGATAAAAGTTATATATACTGGATATATGGCAGCAGTGGTGACCATTTTCTGTCAAATGGTAACATTTTATTATTCTTAGTAGCAATAAACTTTTCAGTTTTGAAAATATCACCCAGTATTTTTAGAAATGCATCCAGTGATAACTTGGTGTTTTTAATACTTGATACATGAATGTATTTTTTACCAGCAAGAAGTATATGGTTCATTAAGTCAGTATTATTTCCACCAATTAAGACTGTATATTTTGTCAGGGTAAATGTTTCTGTTGTCTTATTGTCAATATATTCTTTCAGTTTCAACCAGAATGTTTTCACACATTCACATTCCCAATAAATATGTATCAAATTTTCAGACACTAAGTTACAAAAAGAGCAAAGTTCATCATCAACTAATTTCATTTTCAGTAATTCTTTTTTTGTGTATATAATATTATGAATAAATTTAAATTGAAAGTCAATCAATTTAGTATCTTTTGTGCATCTTCTATAATCTTTAAAAATATATTCCCATGGGATTACATGTACAGTGTCAAAGAGTTGTTGCCATTTTTCACATGTAGAAGGGAAAGTTTCAGTACTTATAAGCTTATCATAGAAATATCTTGACCTCTTTGGTGCTGAAAGTAAACATATCAGTGGTGTGCTGAGATAGTGATTATGAACAATCAATAGATTATTTCTAATAGTATCTTTCCATTTTCTTGGTATATTTGAAAGAACCTGGTAGTAATCAAGAACTGTGCCTTTGATTTTGTAAGTTTTCTTAAGTTCATTAAATGACAAAATACCTTGATCATTACACAAGTCTCTTATAGAGTGAATACCCTTAAAATACCAATGTCTTATAATAAAATTACTATTTTGGAATTGATGGTTGAACCAAAGGGGTTCAGATAAGATTTGATTAATATCTGTAAAATCAGTTTTATGTGTTCTATAAAATATTCCCCATGCTGCCAACACATCTTTCCAATAGGGATTAATTATTTTCACATAATTTTCAATGTTGGCTCCAAGCAGAAATATATCCTTGAATGGAAAGGTACTAGGGCTAGTGTTTTTATTTTGGAGATATTTATTTAATACTGACAGTTTTAATGAGTTAATGAATACCTCTACATTAACCATTCTTAGTCCCCCTTCTTCATATTTTCTAATAAGTGTTGTTCGCTTTATCTTATCGCGCTTATCATTCCAGATGAATTTATAAAATATATTGTTTAATTTATCAATGAATTCCTTTGGAGGATTTGGGAGTGAAGTGAGTATATGCACTAATGATGAGAGTGCTAAAGTTTTAATAACCGTTATTTTCCCTATTAATGTCAAATTTCTTTTTCTCCAATTCCCAAGAGTTCTATTAATAATTTCTAGTCTTTTTCTTGTATTAATTACCCAAAGGTTATTCAACTTAGGATTAAGCTTTATTCCTAGTACATCAAAATCCCCACTGTGCCAATCAAGCTTAAGATCCTGACATAACAGCAAGACCACCGGAAATTGGTTTCACACATTATATACATGTGGGCAATAGAACCTGTCTTTGAAGTGATGAGAGAAGTTTAGTGTTGCTTCAGCAGATTTAATCATGCATGTTAGGACAGTGACTTTTGTTTAGTGCTACATTCAGCATAATTCATCATGCATGTTAGGTCAATGTTTGAGCTTTGTTTACTGTTACCTTCAGCATATTTCAACACGCAGGCTAGGACAATGCATTAGTTTTCTTAGTGCTACCTGCAGCATTGTTCATCATGCATGTTAGGATAGTATTTTCCTTCTGCAATAATTCATCATGCATGTTTTCTTTGACCTAACTTCAGCATTTGTCACCATTCATTTTAGTAATAATTTTAATGATTACGGTGTAAATGCTTGACGGTACAGCGATGGCAGTAAACCAGGTGAAGTCCTTTACTAAGTCTGCCAAGAGTCGGTCCTTTGTGGAGAAGCTGTCTGAGAAGCCATTGCATCGTGTGTACATGCAATGTGTGGAGCAGAACATCAGTCCAACCGACTCCTTCGCCTGGATGAAGTCGGCTGGTCTCAAATGTGAAACTGAGGGCTTCCTTTTTGCTGCTCAGGACCAGTCACTTCCCACTCGCAATCGCCAGAACGTCATTCTAAACCAAAATGTGAACATGAAATGTCCTCTTTGCAATGAATTTACAGAGACTGTCCAACATCTTGTCAGTGGATGCCCTTCCTTGGCACAAACAGACATGATGGCATGGCCCGCTGCTTTAACTATCGTCTCCGCCATGCCTGTGGCTTTGACCCCGAGGTCCATCCATGGTATGACCCTGTCCAGGGCATCCTGGAAAATGATGCTTTTAAACTTTTCTGGAATAGGCCAATATACAGCCTGAGACGAATTCCAGCCAACAAACTTGATCTTGTCCTTTTTGATACAACCAATGAAATTATATATATCAATGAATTTTCTGTCCCTTTTGACAGCAATGTGATTGGCAAGATTTAGGAAAAGCATGATAAATATGCGGACCTTGCCTTTGAAATGTCTCGCTTGCATCCCAAGTACACTGTCGTCAGGCTCCCCATTGTCCTCGGTGCCCTTGGCGCAGATCAGGAGAGTGCCCGGGTTCTCCACCGGGAGCACAGCCCTTCTGACAATCTGAGTAATGCAGAAGGCTGTAGAGTTGGGGAGTCTTCGTATTCTAGGGGTTCGACTAAGGCAGTGTTTCCTGGGAGAAATCCCATTCGCTGTCTGGCCTGCGTGTAGAGGGGGCGAAGGCCGTGAGCTGATGATGAGCTTTACCAGCCTGACTGTTCCAGGATCCCCGGAACCCTCTCTGCTGCATTTCTATCTCAATCTGTGAATAATAATAATAACTATAGATTTGTATGGCGCTTTTACCAGCTGAGCAGAACTGCTCAATTGCGCTCTTGAGTCTAACAACACATGTATATACACAATACTAGGAATGTCTACTCGTAAAACCCTCCTTGAACAAGTGAGTCTTGATGACATTCTTGAAATCATCCAGATACGACATAGATCGTATGCTTTCAGGATGTGAGTCCACAGTGGCAGGCCTGCTGCTGCATAGGTTGCTGACATTGAAGATGGGCGATCAAGCAGATTCTGACAAGCTGACCTCAAGGTTCTGTCTGGATGATAGCTTGTGATCAGCTCTTGAATAAAGGGTGGAGCAAGTTTTTATTTAAACACAAGCATCAGTACTTTTAGGACTGTGTGTGTTTTGTTTCAGCTACCGTCTGCATATTTCATCATGCATGTTAGGACAACGTGCGAGTTTTCTTAGTACTACCTTCAGTATTTTCCATCATGCATGTTAGGACTGTGTGTTTTATTTCATGCTACCGTCAGCATATTTCATCATGCATATTGGGATAGTGCACTTTGTTTAATGTTACCTACACCACATTTCATCATGCATTTCACGACAACGTATGAGTTTTGTTAAGTGTTCCTGTCCTAACATGCCTGATGATTTATGCTTAAGATAACGACAATTCAACTTAAGTCCAATCTCACCACTGCTTGAGGACTCTTGCTTGGACTGCACACATTCTTGCCACATGGGTAATTAAAACCCAGTCCTTCATCATAATGGGCAAACACTTCAACCACTTGGTTACCAAACAAAATTGGAGAATGGCATGGTGGTGTTGCTATATGGCTGACATATGCAATGTTATATTTCACTGTCGTCACTCACCAATGATACAATGCCACAATTAACAATGACATCCCCTAGCTACTGTGGGCAAGCCCTGTTACATGAAGAACCACCTAAACAGATTTGGTCCGAGGCAGCCAGGGTTTGAACCACAGCACTGTCGGCCACACCAGGGAGGTTATCAGCTGCATGGTCACTGACAACAGAAAGGAAGCAACAGTGAGGAGTGAGTGAGTGAGTGAGTGAGTGAATGAGTTGGGTTTTGCATAACTTTTAGCATTACTCCAGCAATATCACGGCAGGGGACACCAGAATTGGGTTTCACACATTGTACCCATGAGGGGAATTGAACCCAGGCCTTGGGTGTGACGAAAGGATGCTTTAACCAAATGGTTAGCCCACTGTCCTATCAGTTCTAGAAGTATCTGACACTGGCTTTGAGGACAGATATCCTTCAAATATGTGCCATTCAATCAACCGTGAACAGTATACTTGTAAATGTTGCTGCAACATATATATAAGCTTCCAGTCACACTCATATTTTCTGTGGTTCTGACCTATATACAGACAAATACAAAGCGTTTAAGATGAAATATCTTTAATTGCAGTGGACAATAGCCCATAAAATACAACCTTACCATGTGACTTGGTCACATGACATTGATCACCTGACGTACATGACACTGATCACATGACCTGTCACATGACAATCACATAACCCATACACTGCATGACTTCCACATGACATGTTGAGAATCAAAGACTGAAGTTTATAGACCTTTTAGGATTTGAAAATAGTTCTGGTGATAACTATGACTTTTTACAGGAGTGAGGCAAAAATTTGATTTTGTTGTAATTACACCATGTAAATATACATCCATCCACCATAATTAAAGCTTGACTACAGAAATCTGAGGTATGTTTTATGATAAGATCTATACTACGATCACTGAGGATGAATAAGGATTGATAGTTTCAACATCTAAAGCGAAACATTGAACAGATTCAGCTTACTACTGATTACAGAAAGCAAATTTTGTTATGAAACACTCAAAAATGATTTTGTGTCTATGAAAGGAAGAATCAGATGTTTGCCTCCTAAATACAAGAACAAATTTATACATCCAATGTACATATGATACATAGTTCATGGCACATAACATTCATTTGACTATAGACCAATATGGGCTCATGATCACCCTCATGTATTCAAATACAAAGTAATACATATCGAACAGGAAGAAATAATGATTCACCTAGCTTCAAATCAAGTCACTCTCCATATGAAACTGAGCAAGTATATCAGTGAACAGTAAGATGATGTTACAAGATGTTTCAAGTCCTATAGTATCTAAGACTCAAGCCTTTTGTCTTCCTTCTTCACACAGCTTGAGTTGATGGAAGTAAACATGGTAACTGGAGTAACCATGTAGAAGCTAGATAAACATTAAGATGCAAAACTCTAATAAGGTGTGCAATAATTTCCTCAAGTCAAACAGTTCAGCAGTTTTTAGTACTGGCTTACAAGTACAATGTTTAGAGCACATGAGGATTTATTGAACTTTGAGCTATAGTCTATTTGCAGTGAAAACCTACTGATGAATTTCACTATAAACAAAAAAGTAAATAGAAAAAAATTGAAATTAAGATTTCATATACTCATAATGTTACCTTGCCAAATGAACATTTAAATTTCAGAATATTATTCAAATTACGATTAAACTTCAGATTATAATTCATATCACTATTATGGGTTTGTATTGCAAGCGTGTATGCACATTAAACAAAGCACTGAGAATAAGCAGGGTTGGTCTAAATTCACGCTCAGGACATACCACATCTGCATTTTTTTCAACTTTCCATATATTACACTTACTTTTCTATTTAAAGTGAAATTTTTCAGTACCTTTTCAATGCATATTATTCATAATTTGAAACTTTATGAATATACCTAATTATTTTTGTACAGTATATGTCTAACAGTCTTCTTAGATCATGCCATGTATTAACAGTCAGTGCTGTTACTCTGTTCCAACAATGAAATAATCAAAATCAAGCTGTGTACCGACACTTTCATTTGAATCAGGTTCCATGGATTCCATGTAGAACTGTTTACTGTCTCTTTACACAGATATACATCAGTAAATAACATGAAATGCCAGTTTTATGGACTGTGGTAAAGTTGAGAGATGAACACATGCTGATACCATATATGGTCATTACTTGGCTTAAAGCTTTTAGAAGGGTCACATCTGACCTTGAATCACAGAGTGTTGTCATCTCCAGGCAATACTAACTAGAAGTCCTATGTCAATATAGGTCAACATTTCACAAAATATGTACACAATAATTAAATATTCAGACACCCATTCATCCTGCACAAAAACCCTCGATCAACTCACAAGTAGCCTTTCCTAACAATTATCTCTCTCTGTTGAACTGCCTAATCAAAGGGTTGGTATTGTATTAGTACTGCATGGATATTAGTGCTGTAGCGATGGATTGAACTATCGATGGATTGCAACTGTTGAATCTCTATAGGTGTGGTTGAATTCTTGGAAGTGGCCTGTATTGAAAGCGTTCAATAACCTGGCTGCTCTTGACACCTGTATGTTCTATGGTGCTTTATATACCTGTCCTGCATCTGTAGGAGAGTTGCTTACAACCATGCAGGCCATTTTGTAAGCTGAAGGTCTTGCATGACTAGCAACAGATAGAACCATTAAAAGCTGTGAGGATCAGAATATCAACTAAAGGATAACACCAATATTCAGTTAGTTTACCACTGATAGTTTCAAGCTTATAAAGTTGTATTTTCTTATAAAAACACAAGTTCCAAGCTCCCTTTGGCATTTAGTGCTAAGACTTAACAACCACCACATCTATGAGCTCCATTTGGTGTTAACTGGTCAGCATCAGGGGACTTAAATAATATAAAATCTGCAGAAATATTAATATTGAAATACATACACCTTAACAAAGACAGTCAACGAGTTCAAATTGATGTGCCTGACATGTCTCAAGGCTACCACTACAGCAAATGACAAGTCTACAATGATGTTGCTTGAGGATTTGTGTTACAGTGACCTTTCATCCTACCTTCACCCATCACCAATACAGCCCCACTTCTCCTGTGTACACCCATCCCCATACAGCCTCACCATACACACACCCATAGTTCTCAGATACCCAACAAAAATGCATTTCTTCATCGGATTAAACACCTGTACAACCCTTCTTGTAGTAAATATACACACACTGTTTCCACCCTCTACAAGGTCATGACCTTGTAATGACCTTCACCTCAGTTAATGATTGGTACAGTTTAATGTTTTACATTCAACAAACGATTGATTATTCATTCGTCTGTTTGCTGTCGTCCTGATATATTACATTTTTCATGAATGACATCCAGCTTGATGTCCAAGCTACAAGATCATGTTATAACAGTCCCTTGAAGTAACCCTCAAAGTTAGGAACCAGCCCCCAAAGGAATTGGTTAAGAAATTTCAGTTCCATTTGGTCAACAATCTTGGTATCGAGGATTCCTCCAGGGACTATAAGTAAATGCATATGATACAGATGATTGCCAACACACATGTGACAGTACTGGCCAGGCTCTGAATATCAGGTCCTAAACCAAAATTGCAACATAAATAAATCATGATTTGATTTTGTCACTAAAGAGAACTATTTGAATGTTGTCGACTGGCAACAACAATCTGATGTCTACAACATGTCATCAAGCTCTGGTCTTTGAAATGTAACAGTGTGGCAATTGTTCATTCACTGAATATGGGCAATACCAGCGTGACATGAATATACACTGGCATTAACTGGCATATTCACTGAATATTCATAAAATTAGTGTTACAATGGTTATTCATGAATGATCATAGAGCGACATTGCTCCTGTTGACCTGAATGATTTTGTCAAGTCCAAAACAATTGATTGGCATCAATAATAAATATGGCAATATTCATAGCCAGTTTGCACAATACTAAAACATTAAAACGGGAATCAATTTTGCGGCTGTCACAGAAAGCAGTAAAATTCCGAAACAGAAACATACCGACCCTAATATTTAAATTACCCTCACCCTCTAATGCTGTGCCATATTACAAGTATGCTGAATATGTAAGTAACAGAGTATTCACTCACACCAGTGTCAGTCTGACTTCACCTGCATAAATCATAAGCATACTTCCTCAATAGCTAAAGTGATACTTAATGACAGATCATTGAAACTTAAGAAAATATGCTGTCAGTATTATCCTTGATAATCACCATGGTATACCTTCCGATAAATCTACACTAGTACCCTGAATGCATCTACGGCCTGATGATTGTATTATCTTTCTTTGCTGGTCCACCTTGTCACACTAGCCAATGACATAAGCCTTTACAACCAAGCTTGCCACTGTCAACAAAGACAGCCACAAAGACTTGCTCACTGTAGGACGAAGATATAAGGGAATTAGTTATGAAAGAACCATGTGATTGGTACCCTCCACTTCCCAGAATAGACACCTGATTGGATAAAAAAGCCATAGATGCATGTAGGGTAGTAGTGGAGATTAACCTGAACATATACCCTGGAGACTATCTTGGTAGCAATTGAGGTTCCGTTCAGTATCGCCACTATCCTCATTGGTTGATGGCAAAAAAGCTTACAAGACACAGGATTCTTAACCATCAACATATGTATATATTACACCTAGTCTCTTTTACGTGATCAGAGATGTGACTCAATCATTGAGGTCAGTTACCATGGTAATGCCCTGTATGAGCACTGTACATGTTACACCATGTAATCCTCCATCAGGGATGTGACTCAATCATTGAGGTCAGTTACCATGGTAATGCCCTGTATTAGCACTGTACATGTTACACCATGTAATCCTCCATCAGGGATGTGACTCAATCATTGAGGTCAGTTACCATGGTAATGCCCTGTATGAGCACTGTACATGTTACACCATGTAATCCTGCATTAAGGATGTGACTTAATCATTTAGGTCAGTTACCATGGTAATGACCTATATGAGCACTGTTTGATCATTCTGAGCTTAAAAATAAGGATAGGAAGGTTTTTAGAAGGATTGAAATCTGACACAAGTGTTCTGCTTTTTAACTACAATGATAAACTTACAGAGTTCTGTCTAAAGCCCTGTTGAATAGATTGTTTTGTGGCAGTGGAAGGACCTCTACAGAATATCATATTGTTTACCATACTTTGTTTATGTATTTCCTACAAAAATCATACAAACATCATAATATTAGGAGATAAACATACTGTTTGAAAATTAGAGGTATATCATGACATTACAATAGCTCTAAATTTAATGAAAACTGAACGCATAGCGTATATAATTTCGTTAAGTTTTATAATTCCATTATATACCTTTGATCTTCCAACACAGTAAGTTCATCTCCATTTTACCATAAACACATTATTAAGATTTTTTAAAAATACACACTGTGAGGTATCAGAGGTGATTGTATACCTCTGAATGACTTTGATAAATCAATCACAATCCAGTATTTACTGAAATCATTTTTAGAGTGGGGTATTTTCTTGTTGAAAATTTCATTTATCCATTTTTTGTGTAAGGGAAGAAACCCCCTGGACATACTCCTTAAGGAGACATACACAGAATTACAATTTCCTGGTACAGTATTTCTTCTGTTGAATCAATCCTGATAATCAGTTAATTCTCTCTAATTTAACATGCTGTTATGAGTCTCATGTCAGTTTCATCTGGGACGAATCTTTTCATAGGTAAAACGGTTTCCCTTCTCAACGTATTCCCCATCTACGAGGTCAAATGTCTGATGTTTTACATAATGGAACTGTTGTACAGCAAACTCATAAAACTCGTTCTCCATCCGCCATATTGGCGACTCCTGAATTCGAGCCAGTGTGTCAGGTTTGGGAGCAATCTTCTTGGTGGTTTTCCGTAGATGGGATTTGCGACCTGAAGCATAAATACATTTTCATCAGCAATGCAACAAAATAAAGCATTCATCTGTTGGGTATGAGTTCCATGTTTTCCAAAGGTACCAAAATACTTGAAGCCCTTATACAACAGTGGTAGCCATTGGAGGTTCCTGGCATTCTTATAAAATACTGTGTGAATTCACCCCAGAATGTAATTTACAGCAATACACTTACTTGTCTCTCTCGAAAGAACCCTTTCTCAGTTATGATCATCATAAATAAATAGGAGCCAATAATAATTCATGTTACAGGGGTGATGATGATTTTTATGTAGACAGACCCCAAACTACCCCTGGAATAAATTATGAATGCTCCCTTATCCAGTTGTAGACACCATCTTCTCAAATAATTCAACACAATTTGATCGGAAAAATCTTGGCACCTAAAAGTGAATGCTAAACCATATATGCTTGAAGACATTAAGTATCTGAAGTAGGATATTACCAGAGCACATATATGTGCCCGTATGACTTATGTAAAGATTAATACTAGAGCATATAGTGCATATACAACTTACACAAAGATTACTACTAGTGCACATATACGCCTGTATGACTTTTACAAAGATTAACCTGTTTTAAAAAATAACAGAACATCTTGCATCAAACACATACAGACAAGAGTAATAAGATAATGTCCCATAAGATGTCTTGTAAGAAGACACAAGTGTACAATACATAAACCACATGAATAATATACCAAATTTACAAACCTTAAAAGGATTGAAACATGAAATAACCAGAGCAATTATGGGGCTGTGCCTCGTAGCTAAAGTTTATTTTGTCCTACAGTAATAACATCACTTGCTATAATGCCATTCCTGACAAGAGCCATCCCCAATGTTTTCACAGAAGCCATGGTGGTTGTACACAGGGACGTGAGTTTACTCTTCATGATTAAAGTTGCCTGAGAACAGACAGCAGAAATGGTCACATGGGTATAGAAAACATCCATCCCAGTCCCAAATTCTGTGTCTATGGAAGTCCACTCAACCCCACATCAATGTTTTAATAGTCATCATACTCGTGACAGTAGAGCTGCCAAAATGCTCAAAGCAATAAGAACACATGGTTGGTGTTGTAGACTAACGATGGACACACATACCTCATAAACATTCCGTCACAATACTAGCACAGTACTCAAGAGTTTTACATCCTCTACTTCACAAACTGACTGATAAAGACATAGGTTAGTGTGGATGAGAAGACACCAAATGTCTCCAGGAATCTAAATGAATACACAGCACCAGATGATCTCATAATGTGTTTCAAGAGTACAAAAGCCACCTGTTCTGTTTCTGACATCTGGTGTTTCAAATGATACTGAAGTTTCTTGTTTAATGCCAGGTGGAGCAATATCACAATTATATGACAGCATCTAGACAATTTCAGTTCAGCAGAATATGAACCTTAATAAATAATAGTGTCTAGATTAACCGTGTCTTGTGTCGTGGAGTTTTCAATAAGTTTTATCTAAACACTACACCACCATTAAAAAAGTAGTTGACAGGCTATATGGACAATGATTTAATAAAATGTGTTAAGCTGATTTTACAACAAAAACCACACAAGCCTCACCTGAGTTGTACAGCTGGACAGCTCCTCGGAACATACGTGGCAGAGTTGCCTCCAACACTGCGATGAAGTCACCAAGTTCCTCAGTAACACCGACCACAAGGTAATGGTGGATCAGATTGTGTTTGGCCTGTTCCAGAGCCCATCTACTTCCAGGAACCCTGTAACGCAGAAGGTTTATCACTGAGAACATCCACCTGTTAAGGTTGGAATAGATTATGCTTGGTCTGTTTCAGAGCCCTGTAACGCAGAAGGTTTATCACTGAGAACTTCCACCTGGTAAGGTCGGATCAGGTTGTGCCTGTCAATACTCCCTGGAACCCTGTAGGAAAGACAATTTCTTATTCAAACATCCACCCAGGAAGAATTAATTTGATTGTTCTTGTCATTCAGAACTGAGAATGGGGATAGCCTAGTGGTTCAAGTGTTTGCTTGTCACAGTGAAGACCTGGAACCGCATGTGTGAAGTCCATTTCTGATGTTCCCTACCATGCTGCTGCTGCTGGAGCAGCACTAAAAGCAGTCTAAAACACAACTCAGTCATTCAAAATACCATGAGGTAATGATTTGTTCATTGTGCATGGCCTGTCCTAGAGAACACCTACTACCGGGTACCATGTAACTAAGTTTGTCATTCAGAAGCTACCTCCAGGAAAGGATGGATTAGATACTGCATGGCCTGTCCTAGAAAACACCTACTACCGGGTACCCTGTAACTCAGTTTGTCATTCAGAAGCTACCTCCAGGAAAGGATGGATTAGATACTGCATGGCCTGTCCTAGAAAACACCTACTACCGGGTACCCTGTAACTCAGTTAGTTTGTCACTCAGAAGCTACCTCCAGGTAAGGATGGATTAGACTGTGCATGACCTGTCCTAGAGACCAATTACTACCAGGCATGTTGTACCCATCCTCGATATCTCCAGGGTATACGTTCCGATAAGTCTCCACTATACCCTGGACGCATCTACGGCTCTGCCAGATAAATTTATTACCTCCCTTTGCTGGCTCCGCCTTCTCACAGTAGCCAATCAGCTAGGCCGCCGTTATAACAGAGCCTGCCAGTGTCAACAAAGGTAGCGGTGGCAACTGCGAGGGTTTGCCCACAGTGCGTCCCAGATTTTAAGGAAATCATACAAACAAATTGACAGGTCCGAAACTATGCAAGAACTCCTTCTGCCTCTTCCAGAGAACCTCTGCATGCTTTGTGTTGCCAATTGTCTGATCAGTTAGATAATTCATAAAACGAAAGTGAGTTGTGATTGGTTCGCTCAACTTCCCAGCGTAGACACCTGACTGGATGAAAAGACAGTCAAGGGAGGTAATAAATTTATGTGGCAGAGCCGTAGATGCGTCCAGGGTATAGTGGAGACTTATCGGAGCGTATACCCTGGAGATATCGAGGATGGTTGTACCAGGATGTTAGCTATTGGCCGTTAAAGACAACATGATAAATAGAAAACAATCTGCCAAATCTAACAAGGTGCAGAATACAAGACAAAAACCAAAGATGATCAATTGCCATTGTTTGAAATTAGTTACGAACTGCCAAGTCGAATTATGGGAAGATTGATGAAACCGGAGTAATAAGGCTTTTGAAAAACAACTCAAAAGTACATAAATTTATCAAATTTTCTGAAGAACTAATGGATCTAATTTCACATAGCTCAATCAAATGAATAATCATAAATTCAAATAATAGTTAATTGTGTAATGAAATTCACATGTGTTTTTTATTTAAGATTACAACTCAATTTCCTTATCGACCTTATTCTGAACATTCCATAAATTTGCGAGATCCATGAGGTTAAAATTGTAATCAGCACTTTTTTTTCACAAGAAATCACCATTAGAAAACAAATCAATCACATTTGGTTGAGACAGAGGAAATTGAAAATCAAATCAGAACTCTTTCAAGACGATTAAATTTCAAAGATTTAAATCTGAAATGAAACCAGACTGCAGTGTGAACATGGAACTATAGAACTATCTTTGACTACCGTGACCTGCCATTTCAGTTATTGTCCATTTTATTACATAACTAATCCATCACAAACCTGACACACATTAGTTTCCTATCAATTATATATCAAAATAATTCTTCACTTGCTTCTCATTATCAATTTTGGAACGGATGGAATGCTATTTTCATCCGAAGGTGAAACCTTTCGTCAACCTTTCGTCTGCTCTCCTGTCATACAGAATTAAGCTGTACAAGATCTTAATTCTATCTCTTCTCCATCATGACATGAATGGCTCATCAGGAAAATCAGGGGTGTTCAGTTTTTGAGATTTACTGGAATCTTCTTTCATCTTTCCTGTGATGGAGCTAGGAGGTAGAGGTGCAACTGTCATCTGGCTGCATGATGTGATGCATTACTATTACTTGTGCTACATCTAACGGCATGGGTGCTGTAGGCGACAGCTTGTGTTCAACTGGTGTCAGTTCTTACAGACATTACAATGACAGCCCTCATAATTACATCCCATACCAGAGGAAACCGATATAGGTATCTGTCTAGTAGATTTAGAACCAATTTAATTCTCTTGACATTGGATTACTTCTGAAGAAATCTGAAGAAATCAGAAATAATGGTCAGTCAAGGGTTTATTGAAGTGAGTGGGTGAGTATTGAAGTCTTGTCTTGTCAAGTCTTGACAAAATAATCCAGTGATCAACAGCATGAGCATCTATCTATGCAACTGGGATACCATGACATGTGTCAACCGAGTCAGTGAACCTAACCACCTGATCCCGTTGGTCGCCTCTTACAACAAGCATGGGTTTCTGAAGATCAGTTCTAACCTGGATCTTCACAGGTCTTTAGTGAAGAGTTGTGAACAGGATGTCTAAGCAGTCTGATGAACAAGGCAATGAAATGATCAACATGAGGTTGACAGTATGAGCACTGATGGATATTGACAAGCTTAGGATAACACACTGAATATGACATGTAACATATGATGGAAAATAGTGATCCATTCGAATATCATAAATGAAACCCAATCCTCATTTCTGTTGCTTCTTACAAAAAGCATGATACATTACAAAATCCTCCACCACTCGTACCTGTTGCAACTTGCAATAAGTAAGGATATGTGTGATACACTCTTTTTCAAAAAGGGTATGGATTTGTTTAATATACCGATACTTCACCAATCCTCCTTTATTTACATAAGATGTTTTCAAATGTCGCATCTTACTGCAGTTGTGTCTGAGTCAAAGAGAACAGAGAGAGAACAAAGAGAAGTTGTGAAACCTTCAGAAGTGTTTAATGACATGAAGCTGAAAGTAGTGGTTATCCTATTCTTGCAATGAAGAGTTCCACATTGTGCAAGACTTTTAAACACAGCAATAACCCATGAGTGACTGCCTTGTTAGTTTCAGGTTTATGGTTATCAAAGTACAAGCTCTAGTTCATAGCTAAGTCAAGACCTTGAACATCAGGGCTAGCTTGGCCACCAAGATGTCACAACATTCTATGCCTGTTGTAATTAATCAATATTTGTGGCCACTAAAACTGCAATAAAATCATTCAGATTATTTGAACTAGACAAAAACAAAGTTAACCTTTAGCTATATGGCGGGGGGATTTAGTACCAGATTCCTATCATTGGCATTGAAGTCAGGAAGAGATTTCACCAACACAATTGATTGGTCATAATACAACTGAGCAATTTTACAGCTGAATTTATTGCTATTACAATATTTTTTACAGCCATGGTTCAATAGTGAACCCAAATTTTATTTCGCCAGTATTGACTTTTAATTTAAAGTTCGACTGGATGGATTTGAAGATCATAAGAAACTAAAACTTTTGGGCATACTTTTTCTATCTTTCATTAAGAGTTCTTGTGAATCTATCTGCAACGCCACAAAAGTATCTGAAAATTATTTCATGACAAAAGTAAATGTTCAGAAAAATATATACAAATGCTCTCATTTCTATTACAATAAAATGGACGTCCCTCGAGAAGAATAGCTAACTGAAAATAATTACATTAAATACTGAAAATACTACACTATACACATTGTGGGCCCACCAGAATGAGTTTTACACACTGTACCCATATGGGGAATCAAACCTGAGTGAATGCTTAACCAAAAGGCTACTCCCTACAATATATTGTGAGTTACTTGGAAAGACATAACTTATCTTGTAAGTAGCATTCCCGAAAGCATTGTGTGACAAATGTGGTGATGGTGTGATGGGTGTGTTTAAGGCTTTCTGTGGACCAATGTTTGGACCTTTCATGAACTCATGTTACAGGCTTTCTGTGGTCCACTTTCAGGATCTTTCAGCAATTCAAGTTAAAGGCTTTCTGTGGACCAATGTTTGGACCTTTCATGAACTCATGTTGAGGGCTTTCTGTGGTCCACTTTCAGGATCTTTCAGCAATTCAAGTTAAAGGCTTTCTGTGGACCAATGTTCGGACCTTTCATGAACTTATGTTCCAGGCTTTCTGTGGTCCACTTTCAGGATCTTTCAGCAATTCAAGTTAAAGGCTTTCTGTGGACCAATGTTTGGACCTTTCATGAACTCATGTTGAAGGCTTTCTGAGGACCACAGTCAAGACCTTTCATCAGTTCATGTTAAAGGCTTTCTATGGATCACTTTCAAAAGCTCATGTTGAAGGCTCTGTCAACCACTGTTCAGACTATTCATGAACTGTTTAGGGCTTTGTGTTTTAAAGTAGTTCATGTTTTGGGGTATGGCACAGATCCTTGATTTGCTTTCACCATTTCATTTGCTACCTCGTGAGCCAGATGTGATAAACAAGAGGAACTGGAGACAAGGTCTCCCACTGTGAAGTCAGAGGTCAAAACACTGGGGAGAGGTAGGGACAAGAGACAAGATAATTCAGTAAGTAAACATCCCACCCATGCTCTGACATTAAATCCTTCGCAGGAATCTTCAATAGATAAGAAAAACCCTTTACCAAAAACCTGATATCTTTTTCTTCTTAACAGGTTTTTCACTCCTCTTATCATGTGTATGTATACAGTTTTACTAACACTCCTGCACACTTTACACAGCCGCAATGATGTTTCCCCCCAAGGGCGACACAGGCTTATGTAAACAGATTTATACTTTGTCTCCTTCATTAATGTTATTTGTAATATAGCAACAGAAAAGAAGAGCGCCCCTGTATTTGATGTTGCTTTGCTTGAATGAACCAACTTCAATTGTGAATGCCTGGAAAATGATACAATTAGTGGGATGATTTGGGGTTGAATTTTGATTTGCACTTTAAGCAGGATATTAAATAGACTGTTCCAATACTAAAAATGTGAAAATATTTACACTGTAAGCAGGACTGTATCAAATAAACTGTACAAAATAAGAAGACATAGTCATCAATCTCCCCGGCAATGGCAAAATATCCTTCATGAATATGTCTACACGTCATGATTAAGCCAAATGTTTTGGTGTGTATATAGGAAAGTGGAAGGAGAGTAATGAAAGGTTTTTAAAGTTCTGCCCCTGAAAGGAGCACAACTACCAATTTCTGTCAAAGTCAAACTTGTTGCCATGGAATGCCAAACTATTCAGTTGGAATTTAAAAATTACCAAAAGGTACCAGTACACCACCAGAACTATCTATGGGCCAAGTTTGGTGAAGAAACAGTCAATGGTTTTAGAGTTCTGCTCTGGGAAAGAGTACTACCACTCATTTCAGCCTAAGCCAAATTTGCTGAAATGGAAACGCCAAAAATATTTTATTCAGAATTCCAAAACTACCAAAAGGCACCAGTATACCACTAGAACAGTTTGAGAGTTCTGCTCCAGAAATGAGCACTACTACAAATTTCAGTTTTAGTCAGACTTGTTGCAATGGAAACACTAACAATGTTTTATTCAGAATTCCAAAACTATCAAAAGGCACCAGTACTTCACTAGACCAATCTATGTGTCAAGTTTGGTGAAGAAATAGAGAATAGTTTTAGAGTTCTGCTCTGGAAAAGAGCACTACCACCAATCAGTCGAAGTCAAACTTTTGCCATCAAGGATCATCAAAAAAAATTTTATTCTGCATACCCAAACTATCAAAAGGCACCAGTACACAACCAGATTTATCTATGTGTCAGGTTTGGTGAAGAAATATTGAATGGTTTTAGAGTTCTGCTCCTTAAAAGATAAATGTGCATGGATGGAAATACATTGTGAGGGATAAAAAATATTGATTGTTTATTACCTGTTGAGGGTAATAACAAACGTGTCCAAAAATAGATCAATTTGCTGCAAAACCCAAATGTGAGGCGTAAGTAATTATTGGTAATACTGGTGTAAAGTAAATGGGATGATTATTCACATGGCGCTGATAAATCCGAGGACAAGTCATGAGTCACGGCATCAAATGAGTAACAGACAAACAGCGCCCCAAGCCCAATGCAATATTATGTGATAATGCCTTCCGAACATTATAAGCAGTATCGTTCCACTTTCATTTTGGAACAGAACTTGGAGAGACCCAAAAACTCTCAGATTGTCAGTCCTTCAGATAAAATATTGAGAGTCACAGATCTGCAACAAGGAGCAGACTGACTCATGTTATTATCCCACTGTCAAGAAATGACATTCTTCCCCTGGGTAGACATTGTGTCAAGATTTTCATCAAATCATTGGAACATTTGTAGAGTGCTGGAGTTATGATTGAGTTACTGACAAATGGGAATCTATGACCCTGTTTGAGTTTCTACAGGCTTTGATCAGGGTAACGTAGAAGGCATATTGGCAATTGCCAAACACAGAATATGAGCTAGAAGTTTGCAACTAGAACTTTCAAAGATGGATTTTTACATCACAATGATTAAATCTGGAAGTACCATGAACTGTTTTATTTGGTGCTCACTCTGTGAACAAATTGAACATGCTGACGAAAATCAAAGAGTCGATCTGTTTAACTTGATATAATTGAAACCTTAGAAATAGATAAAGGAGACAGAAAATGTTATTTGTCTCATCAAAGTAGCTACCTTTTGATAGTGCAGCAAATGTAACTTTGGGTCCCTTAGGTGACACATGAAAAGAATCCAGGACAGATTGTGGGCAACTTATTGCGCATCTCACCATGTCATGAGATGGTAAAACAAGGTATTATTCAGCTTCTCCATGGAATTTTTGTATTTTATTAACAAAGCCATTAGCACTATGTGGATGCACTGATGCGCTGACAGACAAACCAAACAGTTCCAGTTAGAAGTTTCATGTCTGACTTATCATGCCTGCTGACCCATAAACATGCAGGGCAGAACTGGTCTTCTGCAAACCAGTGCTACTAACGGGATTGGGTGGTCAGGTTTGATGATTTTTTGACACATGATTGTATCCCAACTGTCTTATCCAGATTATTTACAGTTTGCTGCCATATAGCTAGCATATTGCTGAGTGGGTGTTCAACAATAAACTGTTATGTATGCAAAGGCACGTAAATCATGAACTTACCAGCACTCAGCATTTTGGCCACAGAAAAATGGAATTTGTAGCCAGAGATTTCCAGGATCACAATCTTCCCCATTCCGATTAACACATTCATCGAATGTCTGAAAATGACATGTCACAATTATTATGAATCATAGACATGCAATGACATAGAATACTACTTTGTAATGATATACACCTTGCCAACTCAGACAAACAGTAACGAGCATACAAATCATAACAAATTCTTAACTGGGGAATAAATATTGTGTCATCATATCCTTTGTCAGGTTATAAGAATATGTACATACCATGTCAGTGCTTTCAAATAAAATGTATCACATATGAATTCAGTTTGTTTATTATTGTTTGAATGAATTTTTTTAATATTGTGCAGATTGTAGAAATCACCATTTTATTATTTTTCACTTTTCATATTCAGTCTGGCATCATGCAAACATTACTTATGTGAACTGCAGTTGACAAATGGACATAACATTGGAAGAATTTGTGTTACTACCTATCGTCTGTTTTCCAATGTCATTATGTAATTGATTGTTTAAGCAAGTGTCAATAATGTTGGTTATGACCACCTGATCCATATCACTCCCTATTATAGCACACTCTACTAGGAACTATCCAGCCTGCAATCCCTAGTGGTGTTATGTGAGAAGCAAGAGGTAGAAGTAAAAATGCTACTTTGTTCTAACATTAAAAATGTTTGCACGAAACACGAAATGAGAAAAGGGGCAGTGGGGCAGCCCAGTGGTAAAGCATTCACTCATCACACTGAATACCCGTGTTTGATTCCCCACATGGGTGCAGTGTGTGAAGTCCATTTCTGGTGCCCTCCTGCCTTGACACTTCTGGAATATTACTGAAAGAGGCATAAAACTGAATTCACCCACTCACTCCATGAGAAAATTCTTCACAATTTCTAGACACGGCCCCAAAGAAATACCCACCTTTCATTTCAAACATTCTCTATTAATTAACCAATTCATTTGAAACATTCTCTATTAATTAACAAAACAGCAATTCTCACTGTCCCCTAAAGAAATTTTCAAGTTGACTTTCCTCTCTTACATTATCTTGTTGCCAGAATTCATAACCCTTGTTTCTATTACACACATTCTCTTCAGTGATCACCCACTGGTGTTTTGCAAGGGGGGCCTTCTTGGGTCTATCGGCTTAATGTTTCCCTTCCAAATATTCATGACCCATTGTATGGGTGATTATAACCTCTCATTGTCTTCTTTCTAATCGTTTGAGAGTGTTACATGCGATCAATCATCAGAAGAGGTCCCAGATGTTTTCTGATGTGGTTGGTGAAGCAGGTTCGCGAAATACTGTATCAATTTCAAAAGCCATTTAAACTTGTGACATAAGAGATCAAGTTTCCCAAGCACAACAAAAACATCTTTGAACTCTTTTGATGAACAAAGATCATTGTGCAAGCAGCCAGATATTTGATGGAACTTGAAATGAAACAGAATTACGCTGATGTGTTACTCAACAGCATAATGATCTCTCCTTAATACATGTATATGAATTAGGGTTAAGGTATCATGACCAAACACTATGCATTCAAAACAGATAATCAAACAGATTGTGAATGGGTTTCTTAATACCTTAGGTAAGTGACTGAGTATTATAACAAAGCAAATATGTTAATAATCAACAAAATGCAAAGCTCAATGATTATATGCATTTCATCACATCCTTTTCTGCATAATATATATATTCTTGTGGATGAATATTTATTAAACAAAATTTGTACAGATGTTCTCCATGTCACTGGTATCTTATATATTTCAAAATAACTTATTCTGTCACAAAAATTGATTTTCTCTCTCCAAAATATAGGAAGCCAACACTGTATATCTTTCATTCAATTTTACAGTTTGTTGTCATCTCTGTACTCGAGTGAGTGCATGAGTGAGTGAGTGAGTGAGTGCGAGTGCCCCAGCAGCATCACACCAGTGAACACTAGATATGGGTCACCAGTGACATGGTACACATTGTACTCATGTGGGGAATTGAACACAGTCTTCGGTTAGACAAGTGATTGCTTTAACTACGAGGCTACCCTACCATTCTTCTACAAATAGATGTCATTCCTTCAACACAAATAAATACTTAAACATTGAAGAGATGATCTTGTATCACGTTGTCTTTAAGACAATGTTTAGGAAACATTAACTATCAAGGTAAAACCTCATCAATAATTTGGACCATAATATTACCATCAGAAAGACACAGTCTTCTCATCTTCAGGAAATGTGTTATCAAATATCTTACACTTGGAACTTATAATACTGCTTTTGGCGCCATGGTTACTGAACATTAGATGACCATTGTTATTATTATCCGCTTGACTTCAAACCGTTCCAACACAACTGGTTTAAAATTACCAGCTGCAATGTTCTATCATTCTAAAACCTTGAGCTATTTACAAGAACTCAGCTTCAACTGAGGTAAAAGTACAGGCAGTAATGATACTTGAAGCACAATTAGGGGTTGAGGCATTTTACAAATGATACAAAACAAGAAGGAAAAAAATAAAATTAATTTACTCAATGCATCATTGCTGGTATGTTTTTTGAAGGGTAATTCCACCAGAAGTATAATCAAACTTGTTCACATACAAATTTTAATTCTAATGCTCATATTATTTCTAAATGGTTTTACACTTCAAGATTCTTGAAGAAATAGGCTATTTAAGAACCCTGTATGATACAACATTGCTATTTCGCATGCAGAAATCAATTTAGATTTTTTGAATGCATATTGTGAGGAAGATTTAATGCCTGACAAATAGCTAGGATAAAGAGGAATCTTAAAGTGGGGAGAAATCCAGCCTAAACTGAAAGAAGAACTCAAAATCAATTTTCCATTTTAACGTCTTTTTTTTTTCAAACAGAAATTATTGGAATTGTGCAGTATGCAGAAGGGAGACTGTTTGGATTCTGAAAGAAATCAATTAATTATTCGATATATTTTCCAGAAAAGTGAAATATAAGTCATCTGATTCAATGAACAATGATATGATAGATTGAAAACGTCAATCTGTCAAATTGTGATTGCTAAATGGCATGTAATTCATCCAGTACAGTTATTACATGACTTCTACCTACCTAAAGTTCACGACTGGCATGCTATCTTGCATCAAAACAAAGTAATATGTCATTCCCCAAGGTTGACAAAGAACTTAAAAACTTACCAAGACAATGCCTCCATAGGAGATCAGCATTGTGATACACAAGTAGATGTATGCTGAGACCATAAAGGCAATGCACAAAGTTAGAACTGGGAGTCTAGACTCTGGTCCAAACCTTTTGATCTAAGATGGTGAGTCTTCCATGTGTGTGTGGAAGCCATGTTGCCAAGGCGGGCAACTTCATGTGCCTGACTCTGAAGGTGTGGGTTTGAATTCCAGATGGGACTCAACCTAGTAAAAGTACTATCTGCACTCTACAAAGATAGTGTGATCCCCAATGTAATGTTTGTTACATCTGACCACTTTCTAAATAGCACTGTGTATATTCTGAACATGACACCACACTGAATAAGACAATGACAATGCCCCCAACATCCCCGTCAGAAATATGACTCTACATTGAATAAGACAATGACTTAATGTCCCCCTACTTCTACTTCCCCATTAGAAATATGACTCTACATTGAATAAGACAATGACTTAATGTCCCCCTACTTCCCCATTAGAAATATGACTCTACATTGAATAAGACAATGACTTAATGTCCCCCTACTTCCCCATCAGAAATATGACTCTACATTGAATAAGACAATGACTTAATGTCCCCCTACTTATACTTCCCCATCAGAAATATGACTCTACATTGAATAAGACAATGACTTAATGTCCCCCTACTTCCCCATCAGAAATATGACTCTACATTGAATAAGACAATGACTTAATGTCCCCCTACTTATACTTCCCCATCAGAAATATGACTCTACATTGAATAAGACAATGACTTAATGTCCCCCTACTTCTACTTCCCCATTAGAAATATGACTCTACATTGAATAAGACAATGACTTAATGTCCCCCTACTTCCCCATTAGAAATATGACTCTACATTGAATAAGACAATGACTTAATGTCCCCCTACTTCCCCATCAGAAATATGACTCTACATTGAATAAGACAATGACTTAATGTCCCCCTACTTCTACTTCCCCATTAGAAATATGACTCTACATTGAATAAGACAATGACTTAATGTCCCCCTACTTCCCCATCAGAAATATGACTCTACATTGAATAAGACAATGACTTAATGTCCCCCTACTTCCCCATTAGAAATATGACTCTACATTGAATAAGACAATGACTTAATGTCCCCCTACTTCTACTTCCCCATTAGAAATATGACTCTACATTGAATAAGACAATGACTTAATGTCCCCCTACTTCCCCATCAGAAATATGACTCTACATTGAATAAGACAATGACTTAATGTCCCCCTACTTCCCCATCAGAAATATGACTCTACATTGAATAAGACAATGACTTAATGTCCCCCTACTTATACTTCCCCATTAGAAATATGACTCTACATTGAATAAGACAATGGCTTAATGTCCTCCTACTTCCCCATCAGAAATATGACTCTACATTGAATAAGACAATGGCTTAATGTCCTCCTACTTATACTTCCCCATCAGAAATATGACTCTACATTGAATAAGACAATGACTTAATGTCCCCCTTCTTCCCCATCAGAAATACGCATCATGAACAAGTAAGACAATACCATATCCTACGACACCAGACTTAACACATGTCTAATGCTGCATAATTATGAAAGAGGAAACCTATGGGTATAGCTATGGAAGGATCTCTTCCAGTTTAACAACATCCCTTTGGTTTGAGGAAACACATGGCCAAGCCAATATGGTTAAATATTCTCATTCCGTTTTTCACAAATATATGCAAATACAGCACCACTTCATTGTAGCTATGTAGTTTTGTAACTAAGTCTGATGCTCTTCCAACTTAATAGCATCATTTTTCTGGTTTTGAAAAACACATGGCCGCTTCAGTAATATCAGTACGTTGTGCTGTCACTGTGCTACAAGCTACCTTATTACATTATATGCAATAACACCACTTGTTGCATATCATGGATGTGTCTGGTATAACAGAGGTATTACATTTTCATGAAACTGTCTTGAACCTATGTCAAAATATCAAACTTAACGTAATCAAGAAGTTCACTAAAAATAGAACAAGGTTTTCTTTAATCCTCATCATCACTTGCTTGATAATGGTGTTAGTACCTAAACCGAAACATCAGATTCATTGCAACACAGAGGCTAACTATCCACAGAACCTGGTTTTCCTTCAACCACAAGTTGAACCCTCTTTACTCGGACCCCCTATATCTCGAAACCCCACCTTCCGGATGATTTTTATGTGAAACGGAAATTAAGTTCAGTGATTGTACTCACTTTAACCAGACCCCATGTTTCCGGATCGGGACAGCGAATTTTAAACCAATTCACATAGATTTCCATTGAAAAATGATCCTGTTCTCCCGATGGGAAGATTGTGCTTCACACGCCACATGATTTTGCCCAAGACAACCTGACAACTTGTAACTTGTGTTCCACCTTCCATGTATTATCGGTACACATACATGTTATGATGATTCGCTGTTAGTGATATTAACTATTTATTTATTGATATATGTATGGGAAACACTTTCACTTAATTTTCACAGTTTGCTTGTTTGATCCAGTTAACTGGATGTCTCACTATCTGGGCGATTTTTGTGTGAAACCAAAACATCCTGATCAATGGGGTTCAACTGTATTTTGAAGACAATTCACAAGTATCACTGACCATGAAAGTGACTAAAACATTACACACACTCATATCATGTGTATTGTCTTAGCTTGCATTTAACTTTATTGATTGAAAAAAACTTGTTTTTTTCCATAAATTTATCCTGAAATTTTTTCATGCATTTAGAGCCATGTTTCATGGTTGACCAAACATTGACCTTAAACTTCATGAAGGTCACTCAAAAGTTCATATCAATGTGTCCAACTAGACAAGATGTAATCATTTGTCACCATATTCTGCTCACAATCATTCAAGCTACCTTATTGTATACAGAGAATTCTGACACCAAGCTCCTACAAAGTGTCCTTGACCTTCAGTTTTAGCCAATCATATGGCAGAAAAATTCCCCAAAGGCATATTGGAGGAATATACTGGACATGGATTTGAAATTTCTCAAATGAAGTCATTCGTTTGCATATGATTACACTATGTGGTATTACTGTTAAAGGTATTGCGTGATTGAAGCATGCTAAATGACAGCAGTAAAACTAGCCCTGAGTGTACACTAGACAAACCTCAGATCTGCAATTCTGTTCCACTTGATATATTCAACAGGTATTGCACTGTCAATCAAGATGTCTGCCATTTCTGTCTACCATCTGGCAATTAAGAAACCTAATAAGCAATATTATTGGCTAAATGGGAGACATCAATAACCAGCCAATGACAGAATACCTGTTTGAAATGAGGGGTCACATGATTACACTTTTAAGGGCAGGACAGCACACAGACAAGGTTAGGATAGGTCGATCCATTAGGAGACTTTTGATTGGCTATCAATTCCACACTGACAGTAATGCATGTGAAGATCAGTCATTTTCAGTATCTAGTGTTCTGTCGAAATGGATATGTTGAAGTTTGAGAAAGGCTTGAGTGTATTTACATCAACACTTGCACATCCCTATACTTATATTGGTTATGTGGGCACTTGTAGATGGCAGATCATATACCATCCTGACACGGTCTCAACATCAAGTCAGGGGAGATAACTGTGATCTGGTGAAAAGTTGTATTGTGTGGACAAAATAAATAATGGATGCTTTCATAACCGTGAATTATCTGTAGATGACCTATGAATAAGGATGGCAGGGTATATATTTCTACATCGGGACTGAAGATGGAGAAAATACTGGAGGTATGTATATTCACTGGGATGATGTCAGGAAATATGTCAGGAAATATGGTTACAGTACAGATGAAAAGTTGAAGGAAATTTCTTTATAAAAATGGGAGATTGTAAAAAAATATCATCACTGTGAATACGAGAGGTTGTGGGTAAAAATCTGTATAAGGATACGTGGTTGTTTGGAAATATCGCGGATCTAAAGATGCGGGGTTGTAGGAAAACAAATCCCCTTATGCAAGTGGTTACATGGAAATATCAAAGTAAAGATGAGAGATTGTAGGAAAATATTACCTTAGAGATGTGGTTGTATGGAAATATCATAAATTTAATGATGAGAGGTTGTAGAAATAATTATCATCAATGCAAAGATGAAAGATTGTATGGAAATATCAATGTAAATTGACAGGTTATAGGAAAAGACCATTAATTGTAAAGATGAGAGGTTTTAGGGAAATATCATTAAACATAAAGATGAGAGGTTGTAGGGAAATATCATCAATGTAAAGGTGAGTTATTGGACAAAATCCATTTCTGTTGGCCCTTACAACCAGCAATAGACATTCGGGTTCACATTTAACCAGGAATCCCAATGATGTGGGATTTGTTCAGAGGTTTCAGAACATTGTGAAGTGTGTACTAAATATCTCCTCAGAACATGGCATCAAATACAAGACAACACAGAGGCTGAGGTCACAGTACAACCTCACTACATGTGGTTCGTTGAGAGGTTTGTGGGTTTGTGAAGAAGGCTGAAGGAGGAACAGAGAAAACACACACCATGACCTGAAATACAACCTAAACATGGTAAATTCCTGACGAACTCATCAAAGCAAACAAATAACTTTGCCACAATATCTCTATCCACTTTTTGTCCAATAAATCTATCAAACATGGCTTGTGATTAAATGAAGACAGCTTACGATAAAATCTAATGAAAATGATCCTGGTGAAAAACTGCTCCCTTCTAGAAGGGCTTGAGCAGTTGCTGAGGCCATTAGTTCTCATTCCCCCTGAGTCCACACTTCTTGGCAGCCTCAGCATAGACATATGGCCCCCAAGCAAAATATGCTCTGCATGCAATCATCTTGATTGCGAGTTATGGAGACCTACGGCTTATGCCAGGATTACGCAAATTTGAGAAAAACATGAACATGTTCAATAATTTGTTCTTGGGAAAGGATAATCTTGCAGAGAAGCATATTATTTTCTCATGTCATAAAGTTCATGTTTGTGATATGTATTTTTTAATCATGCAAAAGTAGATGCATGAGTGAACTAAAGAGCAATAATCTTTGAACACACTTAAAACGTAGGCTGATGAGCGAAAATAAAATTCACTTAAACTAACAGCAGTGCTTAGCATGCCATTAAATATTAAAGGTTCTGACAAGCATTTTCAAAATAATTCACTCAGATTATGCTTTTCTCTATATATGACATTACGGATATAGTATTGCCCCAAACAGACTATTTCTTACACACCCGTGGGTGAGAAACCCACGTGAGATAACTGGTATCACACATATGTGTGACATCGATGTCTAATCCTGCGACTGGTTACTCCATGGTGATTACCTAAGGTCAGTTATGACGGACTACTTTCCTGAAAAAAATTTATTGATAAGTTTCTTGTGCTTCAACCAAATGCAGACCTGTTACTCGTTTCCAATACTTTAAAAATCTGTATAGCTGTCTCCTACCTTAATTATGTGATTGCATTGTAAAAATGTATCAGTATTTATGAAAAAAACCAAACTTAGTTTAGATAGTAACATGTATGATAATCTATTTTGTTTTCCTTTGTTGTCTGCTACCATAGTTACAGCAGACTATACAGTCATTCATGACGTTATGTATCAATGCGCTACTACAGTCAGAGAAAGGGTGAAATATGCATCCAGTGGATCCAAAGCGGTAAGATTTTAGGTGTGTAAGAAACAGATTACTTTACTCGAATCTGTCAGATATAATCTATCTTACAACAAGTTGTAACATAAATTATATATGACAGACACTTGTTTAGTACTCTCTATGTAAAACATGGCAAGGTGGCATACCTTGTGGTTAAAGTGTTCATGAATGAAGACTGAGGTTTGGTTCCCCACAAAGGAACAATGAGTCGAACACATTTCTGGTACCCCCCTCCGTGATACTGATGGGTTATTGCTAAAAGTGAGTAAAACTATGCTCAATTACTAACTATATACAAGAAAGTAATGAAGCATACAACTGTTAGGTTAATACGCAGTGATTGATCTAATGTGATATTCAGCTTGACAACAGAGTTAGAATCTGCACTGAAACATTGCAATATGCAATAAACAAGAAGGTGTCATCCATCATGTTGCATGCTTGATTACTGGCTCAGCAAGTTCTAGAAAGCAGATCTCACAGTGATATACAAAACAGCCAAGTAAAAGCTTTGCCATCAGGTTAATCAACAATTCTTCAGTCAAACTGAGCTGTGAATATTGCTTTTATGTGAAGAAGCAAGTGTAAAATCATATTATTGCTGATGAAACAGTCCCCCACTTTCATTACAAGAACTTCAGTCACCCCTTGACTTTGCTTGAAGCTATTGAATGAACAGGAGTTGTCTCCCTTCCATGCCTTGTCTACGGTAATCACTTTTGCAAGAAATCAGTTCTGGAACACCTGTCAGCGATCGCAAGGAGAACCACACAGATACAGATTGTTACCTACACTATCTGTTGCTTATACAGGCTTTAATTAACAAACACTGATTCTGGAAAAAGTAACATCTTTCAGTGGGGTGATTAAACCAGCTAGCCTTGTCTTCTCTATGTTGAGTGACATGTGACTTTATCAAACAGCCTATCACTGAAGCGCTCCTGATCTGCCAATTACATGTGTCTGTCTCCACTAATTACTGCATTCTCCTGGACGGGTGATTGGTTAACCTATGTGAGTGCTATGCAGGTATTTTGTAGTGTTTTGGTCCTCTAACCACTTACTAGCCTATCAGCTGATCAGCACTGCAGGTGTTAAACTGTGAAAAATAGCTGGACCACCTAATTCAAAGTGTTGCTAAATGTGTGGCCGAACATCTAATTTCTGAAGAGAACAACTTTCACAGATAAAAGGTTCCTAAATCATATTCATAAACCAATACAAAAAGTATCCCTGATACATCCTGCATAATCTCTCTGACTAGCAGTTTAGAATTAGCAGAAAACGATTCTGACATATTTGTAGCTGACAACTGTTGATGAAGAGGAATGAATTTGTTGTCTAAAAGTTGACTTTCATGTTCTTGTGGCTTGTGAGCCTGGCACATTTTCTATCCAATATGTTGTATGTGCTTACAGAATGCCCCGTGGTCTGGAGTTCAGTGTGTATAAATTGCGATATTTTTAATATGTTTACTTTCACTTGTTTAGGAACTATATTTGTTTAAGATAGAAGATATATTAGTGATGTGTTTTGAAGGATCCAGGGGTCATTGAGACTACTATAATTAAATTTAACATATGTTATTCAAATTGTGAAGATATTCACTTAAGTACTGACAGCTTGAAAGCAAGATAATAGCTGCATATATATTACATACCAATCCGCTACATAAAGTGACACAATGTCTGATTTGTGGAATGACCAAACATGCTGCATTACACCAATATACAAGCATCATGGATGCAGACTTTGTAACACAATCCAGGTGATACTATTTCTATGCTTTACAAGAGTCAGAATGAGAATACTAAGCCAGTGCGTTTTTGTGTACACTTTGTAAACTTATATGTCAACAGTGAAATGCCAAATAAGCACTTTCCCTGCCAGACAGGTATTCAAACACTGTAGTTTCATCTATTTTTGGTTTAGTTTGTTATTTAACAACGCATTCAGCAATATTCCTGCTATAAGGCAGCAGTTTCGAGTTTGGACCTTACAATGCAGTGATCAACAAACTGAATATTGATCTATGTAATTGGATACAATGCAGTTAGTCGCCTCTTGCGACAGGCATGGGTTGCTCAAGAGCAAGTCTAGCCCTGATTTTCACATGTATGGTTACATCTATACATGTGTGGATGACAAATATATTTCTTTTTACCTCTTTGTTTCCTGCTTTCCTGCGTTTGAGGGATGGTCTAAAATCATCCCCATACCGGACAAAGTAGTAGTAGGACACCAGCCGATCCAGGGGGTCACGCACTATGTTGATGTATATGGGTTTCTTCAACAAACCAAAGCTGTGGATAAAAAGACAAAATGTGTAACTATCATCTTGAAAACAATATAGCATGTTTTTGTGTGATATACGAGAAACAATAACGATTCTACCATGACTTCAGTAAATACTGGATTCTGATTGGTTAATCAACGTCATTTAGAGGTATGTAATCACGTTATATACCTCTGATTTTCCAACACATTATGTATTTGCTTAAAATCTGAATAATGTGGTTATGGTAGAATGGAGATAAATGTAATGTGCTGGAAAATCAGAGGTATATAACAAAATCATAATAGCTTTATGTTTTGCATTTAAAACCTCATGCTATGTGTTTGGTTTTAAATCAAATTTAGAGCTATTATAATTTCATTATATACCTCTGATTTTCCAACACAGTATGTTAATCTCCAAATTTAAACATCCTGAAGGGGCATGTGATCACCACAGGACAAACCAAGTATCAGTGAGTATATCATCACAAATCCATAAACCTATGTCAAACACAGCAAAAAATTGTTCATAAGAAGTCATTCATATTCCAAACCTTGTTCTATTGACAGAGTTCTCAAAAGTGAACATTCACTATCACAAAGTTAAGAACTTTTGTAATATAGACAGGTATCATCTAGCATACATAATTCAACTTTATAGTATATCAAGAACAGACATATTCCATAAAAATATGAAACATCATGAAATGTCATTGGAATAAAAATTTCATTTAATCATCATTTCCTTAAATTTGCACAAACAACTGTCTTGAAAACATCTTGTGAAATGCTTCCTAAGTTCTGGTACAAAACAATGTTTAAGTGAATCAGGCCATAGAGCAGAGAGTGTTTAATCAGGTGGAAAACTGAAGACTAATTAAAATTAATATTGGAGAAAAAGTCACACAGATAAAGAGAACACAGAAAATATATCTTTTGCTTGAGGGAGCAATATCTGCCTTACAACTGTAGTGCTTTTTCAGGATCTGTTACATGATACTAAGCTTGAGAGAAAAGGATTAAAACTGCATACATGGTGTCTGAAAATGGTTTATATGGTTCATATGGTGATGCCTAAAAATGCTGTGTCTGTAAATGTGCTGTTAAAGGTCACATGCAACGTAAAACACAACTTGCAGATTCTGGTACCTTTCGGTATGCACTTACCGAAACCTATCATAAAAAATGCCAATTCAACCTATAAAGTTGGAAAAAAAACGCGATGAAAGAAAAGCCCGCGAAATCGGAGTTTAAACGTTTCACTAAATTCCCCCCAGCGCTGGGGGAAAAACTGGTTTCAATAGCTGTGCTGCGCTGCGTCCATAACGCATGCGCAGTAAATAGGTTCGCGGAGCTTGAAACAGTATGCATGCCCAGCGTCTGAGGTCGTGAGCAGTAGTCTAATCTTGGTTGTGTACACAAACAAATAAATAATCTACTCATTACATAAAACAACTTGTTGATTGTGGTAAGCAGTCTCTCGGTGTCTGGTTTATTCACACCTATATGTCTGCCTGCCTGTCTGCTAAAGACAACATGCAATACACAGCTTCAATCATTGACCACGTGCAATTTGAACTTAACACCTACGAGGGGAAGTCAATAAGTTCATAGAAGTGGGTGCTGATATATCCTTGGTGATGTTGTCATTGGTGTCATTATTGAGTTGATTCATCTGTGACTCTGTATACTGATACCCAACCTTCCTCGAGCATTTACTTGAGAGTTAGAGCCTTTAAAAGACGATTACCCTGCACAAATCATGGAAACCTCCAAAACTGAGTTTCGTGCAGTTATCAAGTTTCTCACTAAAGAAGGTGTGAATGCAACCGAAATCCACAAACGCATGATCAATGTGTATGGCGAGGAAGCCCCTCAATATTCCACTGTGGCAAAATGGTCAGCTGAGTTTAAACGAGGTCGCAGCTCCTTGGAAGATGACCCACGGTCAGGAAGACCTTCTGAAGCCATTACAGAAGATACAATTGCCCGGATCCAACGCTTAATTATGTCCGATCGGAGAATAAAGGTGGACGAGATAGCTTCAGAGTGTGGCATTTCACATGGAAGTGTTTGCACAGTGATCCATGAACACCTGCACATGTCCAAGGTATCCGCAAGATGGGTCCCTCGTAACCTAAATGCACATGATCGTCACCAGAGAGTTGAATCCAGTCGTGAGCTGTTGGACTTCTACAACGCTGATCCTGATAACTTTCATGCTCGTCTGGTTACTGGGGATGAAACCTGGATTCATCACTGGGATCCCGAAACCAAACAAGAATCCATGCAGTGGCAGCACAAGCATTCTCCTGCACCCAAGAAGTTCAAAACACAACCTTCTGCTGGCAAGATCATGGCAACCGTTTTCTGGGATTCAAAGGGTGTGATTCTCATAGACTATAAACCACCTAAAACTACGATCACAGGGGCTTACTATGCTGACTTGTTGAAAAGATTGAGAGCGGCCATCAAAGAGAAGAGGCGTGGGAAGTTGACAGCTGGAGTCATGCTTCTCCACGACAATGCACCAGTCCACAAGAGCCGTGTTGCACAAGCTTCTCTTCAACAATGTGGCTTCGAACAACTAAACCATCCCCCATACAGTCCAGATCTGGCCCCCAGCGACTACTATCTGTTTCGCAATTTGAAATCTCACTTGCGTGGAACAAGATTTGCCAATGATGATGACCTCAAGGCAACAACAGAGGCATGGCTGAGGGACCAATCTGAAGACTTCTATTTCAAGGGCATAGACAGTCTCAAAGACAAATGGGCAAAATGCATCGAGGTTCAGGGAGACTATATTGAAAAATAAAACCAATATCACAACCATTGTGTTCTGTTTTATATCGAGTTCTATGAACATATTGACTTCCCCTCGTATCAGACTATACGACATAAAGAAAATAAGTTGATTTATGACTCGTACACCCGAGTCCCGTGTCTGCCACATTATGTAATTAGGCAGGTGTGATACACATGACATGTTTTTATGTCTGTGGGTTGCAAACAAACTACATTCATTTTTTTCGGATGACTGGATCTGACGGAAACTGGTGCAAACTCTTGTCAGTTTCAAGGCCTGCTTTGTACTTGGACGAATGACAGATTCCAGCCACACAGTAGTTTACCATCTCTACTGACATGATTTTTGATTGGATCGAGCGCAAATTCAGAGAACATGTATTTTCCAAACCCAACATCTCTATATACATTCTTCATGGATATAAACGACTTCTTTTCGTGTATATGATTTTGTTTGACAACAGTATATGAATCCATACTGAAACGACGCATCAAGTACACAAAAAGAAGTTGTTATCCATAAAGAATCTTACTTTCTTGTGACTGGCTATACTTCTAAAATGCCCATCAAACAGATCATCTTTCTGTACACACAATGAACCCTCAGCATATCAGCAAATGAAAAAGCCAATCGGAAGCCGTCGTTACACTTGAGTGCATATCCACCCGCTATGACTGGGTTCGGTCTCCCGAGGGCTTCGTTTCGGGGGAAGTAATCCCAAGTACAAAATATTGCACTTTTGAATCGCGATTGTATGCTTATAATTGTGTTTATTTGTTTTTTTAAAAGCAGCAATGTATATTATATCTCATGAATAAGTGATAAATATGTTTTAATTATGTTTGATTTTTTTGTTGCATGTGACCTTTAACATACAAAGAGTGAGTAAATACTTCAATGTCGTGACGTTAACATACAGAATGTCAATAAATGGTTCAATGTCGTGACGTTTACATACAGAGTGTCAGTAAACAGTTCAATGTCGTGACATTAACATACAGTATGTCAGTATATGGTTCAATATCATGATGTGTACATACAGTGTGTCAGGAAATGGTTCAATGTCATGGCATTAACTTATAAAGTCAGTAAATGGTTAAATGTTGTGAGATTAACTTACAAAGTATCAGTAAATGGCTCAATGTAGTGATGTTAACTTACATAGTGTCAGTAAATGGTTCAGTGTAACGTAAATCTATTCCATGTATATCTTCACATTCTCTTGTCAAATGTGGCTAAGTATTGATTTCACACAGGGTTTGAGTACTGAGACTAATCCTGCTTGCAGGCACCAACAAAAAGCAGCCTGACAATTGAAACCATCACCAGACATTATTAGGTCCATTCAAGGGAATATAAACATGAAACATAAAAGTGTAATCGACAAATGAATGTAAATAAATTGTGGTATCAGTTGTTGCGGCAGGGTTGTTGAGGTGCAACAATGTTTCCCTTGACAACAGACCTGATGAAGAAGCACAACCAACTGCACTAATAAGGGGCACAGATGCAGCAAACGGACTTCTGTTTAACTTGTTCTGCACTGCAGTCACAGGACAATGTTTCACAATAAATCTAATGTTCCTGGCAAACACTGAGTGCTGTTTGGATTGTGACATTTGTTGTGAAAGTTCTGGGACAAGCTCTGTAATCACCATTACAGCTTTCAAGTGGATTCAAGGTGAATGTGAAGAAACTGTTATACAGCATCAAAGTGTTGATTCACCTAAGATACAGAACATACATTTATCAGATTCAACCGAACACAAAGTACAGTTATCTGTTAATTATCTTGAAGGATATGTTCTGAGCAGATCACACAGATTTTCATCCTTCTGACTGTAAGATCAAATTGCACAGCTTCTCAATTGTACAAACAAGGCTTTCACCAAGTGCTCACAGATAGCATCTTATGCATGCTCTACAACCCTCGCTTGGTCCCTGAAATTGCTGGTACCCAAATATGTAATTTCCATGTTGGTTGGTTTATATATAATGCTGGGAGCACATAAAAATGAGTGAGCGATTGAGCATTGTGTTTTCAGCAATATTCACACCAGGTATGGTCTTCAAACACTGTATCCATGTGGAGAATTAAACCCTGGCCTGCAATATATTGAGCTTTAATTACTTTAACTACTAGGCTACCCCACTGCCCACATAAAAATGAAACATAAGCTGAATATGTCACCAAATAACATAAATAAGCAAATAATCATCTTCGTCACGTTCTACACATGTTGGTATTTCCCAATGACAGCTACCAGGACACACTATCCTACCCCTGTTAGTCTGTCTAACAGTCCCTGAACCACATCATTTTGCCTTATACCAAGCATTCTCTGCAGTGCTAAAGCCTTAAAAGAAGCAAGTCTAGATTTCCTCAGGTTCTGAATGTCTGGCCTCCCTGGGGCTCCTTTTCAATTAAAATGGGTTTGTTTGTTACTATCAAAATCATATATATTCAGAGACCAAGCCTTAGTCAATACCCTTGTGTAAGCAAACAAATATCAGAAAATGGGAGGTCATAATTCTGTAATATTCAAACAATCACAAACCATGTAATATTAACACTGGTTCCAGACTTTTTATGAACAAAGACAAAAAACCCAAACACGTTAATTAGTTTTAACAAATATAATGTTATTTACTGCAGAGCTCGGAGTAATTGCACAAAATGCTTCTGGAAATACAACATCACATTTTCTGCACGCAAACTCCACGACAGTTCAATTGAAAGATGGCCATAATTCAGCCATGCAATCAGCCCAACACAGTTGGCATGCATCAAAGCCTCCTAAACAGAAGCGTAATTACTAAGTTGTGTGTCAGTGGTTGGAACATTCACATTTCGCTTCCCGAACACGGTAATGTCAGTACATGCCGCTTTATGCAGGTCATCACAAAAGAATTATGGGTAATAAGATGCAAACTTTACATGATAATCACGATTGATACGACAAAGTATTGTCAACAGCGGTCTCCCCTGGGATTGGATGGGAGTGAGTGGAGATGAGGGGAAATCGTGCACAGGGCAGTGGTCGGGACACAAAGATGTAGATAGTCATTAGGACTACAGTTGCCATTCACCACATCAATTTACAACATTTTTTACAGAACATTGCCGACATTTTTCTGATTAACGGATTCAAAGGGAAGATTTGCTTTTCATTTGGACTAATTTCAAGTATCTGTCACTGGGCATACAAGTAAAATATGGCCTCCAGCCATGGAATTGGAACAGGACAATGAAAAAAACAGTCCAGCTCTGAATAAATACAGGGCCAAACAGAACTACATTACAGTGTAATGTCATGGGTAAGTGAAGCCTCAGTACACATGGATATCGCATTCAAGATCAGTTCAGGCTTCTAACACTATTTATCATTGCTTATGCCAAGTATTGCAAAATTACATGTCTAAAATGATTTGTTTGTACTTTGAAATTGGACAGACATTTTCTCAAGATAATGAAGAGATTTCTCCGATTGCAACTTTTTGGTTTCAGCAGTGTGAGTGAAAACAAATGCTGCCTGTAGACATAAGTAAACAATGCTGGTTCTCAGACAGAGGATATACATCAAGGTACTTCAAACTTCAAAACAAATTGACAAGTTGAATGTCATTTGATCCAGAACTACGGAAGTCCTGGTTGTAATGGTGGTAGAAGTTGCTCTTGTAGTTGATCAGAAAAAAACATGATCAATATTCAGTGACAATCCTGTCTAAAAGTAAAATGTCAATGATTGAGAATAACAAGCCTGGATTGTCCATAGAAAAACTTTGGACTTGTAGTTTCTGTAGACATGACAAGAGTGAGTGAGTGAGTGAATGAGTGAGCGAGTGAGTGAGAGGGAGCGATGGGTTTACTCAGCTCATAGCAATATTTCAGCAATATCACAGTGAGAGACCCCACAAATGGGCTTCACACATTGTAGCTATGTGGGGAATAAAACCCGGGTCTTCAGCATGATGAGTGAATGCTTTAACCACTAGGCTACCCAACTGCCCTTAGACATGGCCAATTCAAAACATGTATATGAATGGATCACTAAGCACTAAGGACGACATCATCAGTGAGTAAGTGAGAAAGTAAGTTTAGTCATACACTGTGACACCAGAAATGGGCTTTTCACATTGCAGCCATCAGGGGTTTCAAACCTGGGTCTTTGGCATGCTGAGTGAATGCTTTAACCACTGGGCCTCTGGGTGTTCAGGAAAAGGGAAAGCACATTCTGCTAAGCACTGACACTAAGTAAAACCAATGTTATATTTCAACCATAAATGTTGTTTATAGAAAATGTTGTTCTGTCAAGCTTAATGTGGTTATGCTCTTCACAAATAAGGTGATTATTTGTTGCCCCACAGTATCAGGGTCCGTGGCAATACAGACAACAATAACCTTATACTGCTGCATTTGGCAGACCTGGCAGAACACAAGCTACAGTAGGGTGGATATAACACCCACGGTCCCGTTTCACAAAACTCTTGTAAGCCTAAGTTCTCACAAGTTTTCTTGTAGCCATTGTACCTCCTATACTGTAACACTGCAGCTACGGATGCTACAAGAAAAGTTACGAGATCTTAAGCTTACGAGAGCTTTGTGAAATCGGGCCCTGTATTATCATTGTTTATTCACATTGCTAATTGATCAACCAATACATATCTCCTCACAACTGCCTCCACAGTAATCTATTTGTTATTGTCCTCTAAATGAATAACAGGGTACATACACAACTTCAATGGTTATTTCTGTGTACAGAAGACATGGAAAAGCAGAATGTACACTGTGAACCATATTTCTATGGTTTGATCAATAAAGCACATATTATTACGTGAGTAAGAATCGAACATGATTTACCAGTATTTCTATTTATCCAACACTTACTTCATGAATGTAGCTGAGAAAGATTCACTTCTCAATTATTCTCCAAAGAGCAGAAGCATGTAACAAAAAATCCCTGAAGACAGATGGATGTATAAAATCATGACTGAGGGATTTAAATGTAGGTAGAATTAAGTGTCTGAAATCTGATGAGATGGACAATGATGGAGCATGTATTGTTCAATGACTGACTTGATCCCTTGAACGTTATTTAGGTGAAGACCATTCTGATGCTTATCTAATGAACCATTAACAGATAATCAGTGCTAGTGTCTACACCTTTGATACTATTTTCTTGCAACTAGCTACAAGTGTAGTAGTATTAGTGTCAAGTCTCACCACAGATACTACTTGTCACGCCACTAAAGAACACAGGCACTTCTCCTGACCAATCAGATCAAAAAGTCTTAAGATGGCTTTATTCTGTCTTGACCTGATGGGCCGGTGCAAACCAAGTGTCCAGCGGCCATTTCCACTAGCATAAATCAGATCAAACATCATATCATTACTCAACAAGCAGCATCATGGCCTGGGCTGTAAGTGAGCTGTGTGGAGTTCTTAATGAACTTAAGAAAAGTTGCAAACTCTCTGCATCAGTGAGTAAGTATTAAGCTGCTTTTAGCAACATTTGGCAATATCGCAGCAGGTGACATCAGAAAGGGGCTTCCCACGGCACATTCACACCCTAGACTGTCTCACAGTTGCTGAACCACACTATTTTCCATACTGGAAAGCCCTCTCTGTAGTGCGAAAGCATTAAATGAAGAAAGTTTAGATTTCTTAAGTTTCAGGTTCTAAATCTTTGGTCTCCTTGGTGCTCCTTTTCAATTTACATGGGCTAGTTTGTTGCAATCAGAATTATACATATTGAGAGACTAAGCATTAGTTTTATTGTACCATGAGGGGAATTGAACCCAGCGTGAGGAGTGAATGCTTTAACCACTGGGCTACCCCAACCCTGCTCTCTGGATCAGGACACTTTTGAAGTTTATGTCCTGTTCGTAACACAATACTGATAGAACTTCAAATCACTCATATCATAGAGAATTTATGCATTTTTGTTGCTGAAATAATACAAACTTCTAGCAGTTATTCACAAATGTCTCCGACACGTCTCTGCATTGGTGAATGGGTTTTGTGTTACAAAAACATGACACTCATTGAAATCATAGAAACATTACAGCAATATCACAGCTACATCACAGTAGCCATAAATGTTAACTGAAATACAAGTAGGGAGAGTGAGTGATTGAGTTTATGGTTATGCCACATTCAGCAATATTCCAGATATATGGTGGCAATCTGTAAATAATTGAGTCTGGACCAGACAATCAAGTGATTAACAGTGTATTGACACACACAACTGGGATAAGATGACATGTGCCAACAAGTCAGTGAGCCTGACCACCCGATCCCATCAGTCACCTCTTTCAACAAGGGTGGGTTAATGAAGATCAATTCTAACAGAAATTTTTATGGGTTCAAGAGAAGGGATATGGCCAACAACCCATGGATTCTAAGATATACCAAACAACACTGTGTGTACTCATACTTAAACTGTTTCATATCATACCTAAACTGTTGACGAAATTATGCTCGACGCCTTTTTGTCAAACAAAAATCCTGTCCCCTTCCTTTGACAAGAAATTGTAATGTGGCTACATCATGTGGGAACAAGATTATTACAAATCTGCTTCTTCCTTTCTATGTTATATTTCATATTTCTTTAGCTGTTGACAACATATCACATTAGACAGTAGACCAGTTCATCAAATGGATATGCAGTTATTTTTCTGAAAAAATGTTTCAGAAGTAATTTGACAAGTTAATGTATTTTATTTCACATGGAGAAATTTGATCAGTTGTAAAGGCTTACAGAAACATCTGCATTTTCTTCACAGATCCAACCAATTAGAACGTTTCATTGGTCCATCATATTTCTCTTCTTTTGAACACCCACTGTCAGGCTGAGCTGCTTATTTAACCAGCTCTAGTAAACACAAACTAGTAATAGGGGTGATGAAACATGTAGAATTTGAAAACAGTATTGAAGAAGGTTAACACCAAATTGCTGGAAGCATGGCTGATGCTGTTAGTTGTGTAAACATCTTCACTACCACACAGAACACATCAACTCCTGCTTGTACAGGCAACTTCACCTCCTCAGGGCATTGGTTAAACATCAACAAAACCTAATGCCATAAAATCATGGAATGGCAACACAAGACCAAATACTTAGTGTACATGTATACCTCATAATGCATCTGTTTCCAAAGTGCATCAAAATTCCATTAGACCAACATTAGACTTGGTTTGTGCAATGGCAAGGTATAAAACCACAAATGGCTGATAAACCTCAATGAAACACAATTCTAAAGCCAAGCATCCTTTTCTAGTTTTGATTATTGTTGAACTAATACAATTTTTTAAGGGAAAATAAACACACTGATATTGACCATACAGAATCTTCTTAATGTGTGCCAATCTTTGGCTTTGTTTCTGTAACTAGGGTGGAGAAGTGACATTAGTGCATATGTTATGTGCAAATTTCCAATTTCCATTTACAGTATATTTCTGTATAAATCAAATACTGTACATCATATGAACACACAAACTCTGGAAGTGTATTCAAACTAACATTTCCTGTATCACACCTTTCAGCAAACCCCTAAACTATGACTGGGACTATAACTGCATATCTTGATAAATATCTCTGATGAAATTAATCTTAAACCTTGTTATTTACAAAAGCCAAGTAGCACACTGAAGGGGGCATTCCATCATCCCATAGTTCCAAGGCCTCACTGGATACCTCCAAAACTTGTAAGGAAGACATTTCCTTGGAACAGATTGCTGTAATGTTCATCAAATGTACTTTTTTAAAATCTCGTTTTTCCAGTGACCTGACTGATTGATGATGTCTTGATGTGGTTCGGGTAGCTAAGGCATCACATCGTCAACTTCTGCTCATTTAAATCTAGTGTTTCTAACATGTATTTGTGGGTGAGCATAACACATCTGCAAAGTGTTTATGCCTGAGTTATCATAAAGGATTCACAACTGGAGTGTTTACATGGTATGTGTGTGACACTCTTAAAGTGATACATATCACATCCAGATGTTGTGTTTGTGCATTGTTAAATGCAACAGTCAGCAATATTCCTTTCATAAGAATGCAGTTTGTCACAAATGAAGTCTGGAAAGGACAATCTCAGTATTGACATCCTGAGCATTGGGGTACAGTGACATGGATCAACACAGTGAGTGAGCCTTACCACTCCATCCCATTAGTCAACAATGGTTTTTATGGAGACCCATTCTAGTTCCTCAAGGGTCTATGAAGATGTACTTTGATTTGGATCTCAACAGGGTCAGCATCAACAGAACTGCCATGAAATAAATGTTAATGATGCAAACAATTATGAGTAGAGGCCATCTCAGTTCCACAGGCATAAATGTCAACTGAAGTATACAGTTGTTTCTCAGTTCACTCAACTGTACCCGTGCTTGATACCCACTAACAAGGTGACAGACATAAGGCAATATTTAGCATATTAAAATTCTGTTTGAAAGAATGCACTCTATGCACTGGGAAGAAAGGCCTAGTCCTAGCTCAGTAAGAACTACATCCCATACCAACAAATACTAGTATGTAGATGTGGCATGTGATAAGCATTTGATATTCCGTGTGTTCTGGTTGCTTGGAGATCAGGCCCCCACAGAGTCCTTGTCACTCAAAGTCTATTAAAGTCTTGGCTTCAATGCAACAATTCCTGGTCGTGTTCATGCAACATAACACAAAAATACAACTTTGCTTGGAAGTAATTTCAATTTTTTAAAACCCTTCTGCTAGTGCAAATACTTGCTTACTGGTTTCTTAATTTGATACAAACGCCATGCTGAATGTTATCAAACCAATTCACATCCGAGTTTTGTCCATTTTAAAACCATCAGTTTTTTGGAAAAATAAAGTGTAAAACTCTCGAATGGCTCTTCAGTGGTGTCAGGCTGGCCAACACTGATTGAGATGAAGCTTCTCATCTGAACATAAACATTACAGCAGAACACGTTTGATTTCAGGAATCAAAGACCTTGATTTGATAAAGCATACAGTCTCGGTACAGCCTTAGCTTGAATGCACTATCTGCGCAGCCTCATACAGATTATTTTCTCTCCCCTCACTTGACATCTAACACATTTTAGTTTTCTTTTATCGTATAACAAAGGTCAATTTTACATTTGAAATACAACCATGTGCCAACTTATCACAGGCAATGCAATTACCAATGGGGCAATCCTTGTCAGTCTCTTTGAAGCTTTTAAGCTGATGAAGATTTCAAGTTCTATGGTTGCAACACCAAATATCCTTCCACTTTGTGTGAAAAGATGGTGTTGAAATGGTGTTGAAATGATAAATGACAGTACAAGTACACAAAACACACAGGAATGATATGGCATTGCCAGTTCCTAAATACATGAACATGATAATTATTTCCTCTTCAAAGCAGTAACCTCAATGCCAGATAAAACACGTGCAGAAAGTTTACTATGAATGTAAAGGGAAATCAAAGACCTCACAAACTGGCATTCCCTGCTAATCAGATTTAAGCTTACCAAATTTCACGTTATCCATCCAGCTTATTATATTAATCCTTAATATCTTGGGCTGAGACAAAGATTACTTCACACATGGCCCTTACTACAAGGTCTGTACCAAGACTGGGCACCATGTATGGAAGAGAGTCTCCCCTTTACTTTGGACTAAACATAACATGAAAGTTAGCACAGAATTCAGCAGCAGGCTTATACTTTCTGTTTTTTCTTACATCAAGCAAGGGTTTCTGGCTACCAGTTCTAACCCAGAACTTTGTGGTAAAGTCCATAATTTAACAGCAAGCTCTACTGAAAGTCTGTCAAAGAGACAACTTGGTAAACTCTGCTGAAAGTTATGTCAAGAGACATTTTGGGGTTATCAGACACAACATTTTCAGCACAGACCAAGTCCACTTTGACATTATTAGCAAGGGAAAACAACTCTAACATCCAACATTAAAATGTATGTACTTGTCTTTTTATCGCCTTCAAATGAGGCCTGTATGTGCAAATGTCATTCTCATAAAACAGGATATTAACATTTAAAAAACTACATGAATGACCTAAGCACTGGTACAGCATATTTAAGGTTACATACTGTATAAACGAAATGTGTTAAATTACATAAGGTCACATACATATTGTTTTTCCGTAAACCAAATGTGTATAAAATCAAAATGCTGCTGTCATCCAACTGTAAACAATTATTTGACAAACAAAACTAATTACTGTATTACTAACAAAAGATGTAAAGTTTGTGAGTGTAAAAGTGTGCCATATTCATCACTTCATCATGCACGACTCTATTTCAAACATAAGTGTTTGTGTGGGCCAGTGGCCATCAATACAAATAATGACATTTCTTGATATTTTTGTCACACATGTACAAACTATCACCAAGGTTAGGGACTGTGTCCAAAGTTTTATGTTAGATAAAAACCTCCAGATGAATACAACTTAACTTCAGGAATACAACCGAACCACAGGAATACAACCAAACAACAGGAACACAACCTGTCCCCTGCTGCAACATTGCTGGAATACTGCTAAAAGCAACGTAAAAGCCATTTTTTAGTCCCTCACTCCATTCACAGGAATGCCCATTATAATATCCATATGACAATCCATAGGACAAGGATACAATCCGCCAAGTGTATGATCAATATACATAAAAACAGATTGTGAAAAGCACCATTGCTGTCCTGATAAACTATCTGTGAGTACCCTCAGTTCAGCATGTATGAAAGAATGACACAAACAGTTAGGCAGCAGAGTGAAGCACCAGGTATTTCCAGCAGGTATTAGCATACACAACTATCAGACAAAATCTATTAGCACTATCAGGGGGAACTTCAAAGACATACGTTCATCACACCACCATCTGTCCCTGAACTTCTTTACCCTAATGCCCCAATGATCCAGCTCCTTGCATTGCCCAAACACACAGTAAGTTAATGACAACCCACTGTAGTAAATACCAGCTTCTACTACTTTAAGTGAGGAGGATATTAGCTTAGAACCTGTCTGTATTTGTTCGTCAAGTGTCAACCTTATTCCTCTGTCCTTGGTGTCTATTAACAAATAGCTAGGACATAACTGACTCCTGTCCAAAGGAATCATATTCGCATTGATTCCAAAACAAATTCAATACTGCCCCCAGGCATATATTTAAACCCTGCTGGTAAAAGAGGGAACACTGTTGAGGGGAACGATCATATTGCATCTGTAAATATTTTCTCAAGAAATAAACTACTTGTCCTTCCCAATGAAAACACAGAAAAAGTCTTTTCTACAATATCAAATAATCCCCTTTTGTGCTAGGATGACATCTCACTGATTAAAAGCTTCATTGCGAAAAGATACTATGAAAGAAGAAAAATTCATTATAGCGTAACAAAGGGTCCATCAACCTCCTGAAGTAAGAATTATGGGAAATTTAATTTTTTCATCTTCCTCAGCAAACCACTCAGGCTCTGTGTCTACAAATATCTGTGATGGAGTCTACCGAAAGTTTCAAATTGGAAATTCGGGGAAAAACATGGGCAGCTTAAAGAATTACTTGGATAAGAAAATGTGCCTTGGGAGTTGCATTGTTGAGGCACTGAAATACACTGCTAAAGCAGTGAGTGAGTGAGTGAGTGAGTGAGTGAGTGAGTGAGTGAGTGAGTGAGTGAGTGAGTGAGTGGAATATTTGCTTTTAGTTATAATCCAGCAATATCACAGTAGAGGACACCAGAAATGAGATGCACACATTGTACCCATGTGGGAAAACAAACCCAGGTCTTCTGTGGGACAAGGCAACACTTTAACCACAAGGCTAACCCACCACCCCTTCCATAGTTTCTGGCAGTAGTAAAAATGTCCCTAACCACAGACATCTCCTTTTTAGTTGCAAAACTATTCACATCTCTACTTCTCAAATTATAAACACATTGCCCCACCCCAATACTCTCAGCTGTTGTCTTCAGACCTAGTGTCTTGGTGGGGTGGAGGCTTCAACTCCTGGGTGTGGAGGTTTTTTTCCCACTGCATCCTGCTCATCTGTTGTTAATATACCATTGAAAGGCCTAAGCCCTGGATCTCTTGGAGCAGAGAGAAGAATCCACTTCTTTCTGCTGATCTTCTTCCATTGTCTGGGTATCTGGCACAGGATTCCTAGCTTTTTCCTTGCTGATAAAAGCCATTCCCTGGATGGGTGGGAGAGGGCACATTGTAGGGGTAATCAAGTTTGTTTTCTCAGTTTGATGACCGTACCCCACTTGAAATCTCATTAAAGTGTAATAAATGCAGAAGATCTTTCACATCCCAAATATAGGTTGACATGTTCCAAGTCATCAAGTGCAGGAGGGTTAAATTTTCCTCACATATCTTCACCAATGCAGCAGCCATTAAGTGCATGCATGCTGTGAGCACTGTTCATATCATCAACTGAAGGTTGGATCAATGGTATACCAACCTGTAAGTACATCACACCATCACCTCCTATACAATACCCACAGAATCAAAATGTTTATGCTGTCAAATGCAGCTTTTGTTCCTAATGAAACGTTATATCAAGTACCCTGAGAATACAGATCATGCATTTACTGCCTGATTCCTTAAGCCTCATATGTGGTGGTGGTGTGTGGTCCTGTGCATAGAGCTTAGGTCACATATCAGTTCAGTGTAAGCAGCACTGGGTGTGGAGAGTCTTGGATGGGTGACTATGTGGTAGCATGATTCCTGAGAGCACTTCAGTCTTGCCCCACAATGAAACATATGAGATGTGATACACATTGTCTCGCTTTGGGCAAGTGAATTTGTTGCCTCTGTTTACCCAGAAAATGGGCATCCAGTAGATTAAGTCATGAGAGTATTGACCTTCTAGCACCTCTTGGTTTATCCAGGGCAATAATAATCAAATTGTGTACTCTGAACAGGATATGAAACCTGTAAAGATATGTTATAAATACTTATGTTATAACATATGAACTATGTATATTCCAGGCCTGAATTCAATACTCACTTTCAGACAAATTTGTATCGATTGTGCCTATCCATTCACCACTTTAATACTGGCTCACTTCATCAGACACTGGAGACCTGTCATATCTGATTTCAAAATAAGGCTTTCAGTCAGTTCCATGGTCTTTGGAGGACACACAACACTTACTATCATATTTCTCCTGTTATAAGGATTGCATCAGATAACATAAAAGCCACCTCAGATGAATTATGTGGATGGTCGGACCTGTTGTAAACAAGTTTTTCTTGAGGGACAAAAACGTTTCCAAGAGCTTCAAGCACACATTTCTCTGGTATGTCAGGGAACGTATCTTCCTCTACAGTTAGTCATTTGTGTGATGTTCAAAGTTTAATAAGCACATGAATCTGTGGTCAACAATACAGGAATCAATCAATGCTGTATGGCTCTTCTGTGCACTGAGACTATGTTCAGATTCTGCCAATTTTGCAATAATGTTTTTCATCTTCCTTACTGTTTTGCAACAAAATTCTAATATATCCCAGGTATCTCATACTTCTTGACATTCCTGACATATCTGGACAGTTGGGCTCTGCAAGGCCACATTCCCCCATCCCCCCCAAATCTGCATCATGATTCTACAGTGCATCGTGCGAATATATTTTCTGACTTTCTTGCAATAATGGCATTCAGTGCCGCGAGCGTATTCTATTTACCTCGCAACTGACAGTCAGAGCACTCTGTGATTAGTATTGGAAGGTTACACTGAAAGCGAGAGCAACTTTATCTGTATAGGTCACACCAAGTGGGCAATCAAGGGCAACATTTTCGTCCTTGTCAACCCTCAATTTCCCAGACTGTCTCCATCTACAACAATGATCCACCTCAACAATAACCCCACCATCGATGACATACGGGTTCACCAATACCATCACCCATGGAAGCAAGTCAGGTCTACCACTGTCAGATAAAATGAATTGATGGGAATCCCCTCCCTTTCCTTCAAACACTTGATTGCATTTATTGACCACTGAAAGACTGTTATTACAAGTCTTAAGTCCACAGCAATCATGTGGAATTAGCGTGTGCACATATGGAGAGGAATATTGGTCAGCCTGAGAGACATAGTGCTAACACTGACTGGACGCCACTTGTCATCGGCACAACTGTAACTGAGACAGAACTTTATTGAAGTATCGGGAAAATGTCTCTTTCTTCACCAAACTCACACAAATGCCCAACACTTTTGACAACAGCTATCTATTCTATCATGTATATCTTGAGAAAGGTATGGAATTGGTCTAGACCTAACATTTATTTTTGGATGGCATGAGGTTTGAAGACCAGTGGTATCAATCAAATTTGACTCACTGCTTATGATACCTGTAGTTTCTTTCACTCGGTGGGGTGGTAAGGTAGCCTAGTAGTTAAAGCGTTTACATGTCACACCGACCACTCATGCTTGATTCCCCACATGGGTAAAATGTGTGAAAGTCATTTTTGGTGTCCCCAACCAATATCAATATTACTAACAGTGGCCTAAAACTAAACTCATTCATTCTTTCACTTGTTATCAATATGTAGACCTTACGGAGAGTGAGAGAGTGAGTTCAGTATTACGCCACACTCAGCTATATTCCAGCTATATGGCGGCGGTCTGTAAATAATCGAGTGTGGACCAGACAACCAGCGATCAACAGCATGAGCATCAATCTGTGAAAATGGGAACTGATGACAGGAGTCAACCAAGTCAGCGAGCCTGACCACCAGATCCCATCAGTCGCCTCTTACGACAAACACAGTTACCTTTCATGGCAAGCATGAGCTGCTGAAAGCAGAGAACATTAAAATCTTACACTACTTATACATATATTAAGGGAGTTGTAACCATTTCTCATCCAAAGCATAGTTTAGCCATCTGTTAACACAACATAATTCATTTGAATTGTTGTGTCACTAATTACCCCTTGCTTTGCAGTGATCAGTGCAGAGTTTAGTGCAACTCTTGTCAGAAAAGATGGATGTGTTGTTCGAACAGACTCCAACGGACCATTATCAGGTGATCTGCATCATGCTGAATTATGTTCAAATATTCTGGTCATCAAACATTCCATTTACAATTCACTGTAACCAATCACTGGAATGTAGAACATCCAACATCCATCAAACTCAAGCTATGTTACTAATTGGTTAATATGTTACTTTCCTAATGCAGAAAAGATATCCATCTTGTCATTAGGATGAAGGTCACTTTATTCATTGAAGTTTATGGATACCCTGGTTTCCATTCATGACAATCAACAAAATATATAACAAAGTACTCTTTCCTTATTTCTGTCTCTGTCAGACACTACTAGACATATTTGGTAACAATTGTGTCTGCCTAGTAAGTGAATTGTGTTCATGTTTTGAAACACAATGGCGTATACATTTCACAACATCCTTGCAATCGTCCCAATGGCCTCCTCCACAGCACCTGAGCACAGATAGGCTTTTCCAGACAGGGTCCGATCAATATGGTAACCCTGCTCTACAGCAGGCCATCTTGCTTGTTTTCCTAAACACCTAACGACATAGAATAGCTCTAGATAATCCTATAAAACACATTGGCAAAGTAATCAGCTCCCTTTTGGTGAAGTCTGCCTCTTCCTGATGTTCAGATTTGACTCTACAAATACACAAAGGAGCAAACTCAGATCCTAAACCTGCCTGTCTGTCATGAAGGCATCTCATACTATAACATGTCCGACCAGTGTCAACAGCCTGCGATCATATCTTTACCAAGATCAATACTTACACGTTGAAGAAGAAACTTTCTGATTTATGCAAGCAACTGAAGTTGGCATATCCTCAAAGGAAGAAGAAGAGAGGTCAGACCTCATGAAAAATCATAAGTACAGTCTAGGTGACATATCAACTCGATATTATTAGCATTAACCCAACTCATCCAGAACAATCAATGAGAAAGAAACTGAGAAGTTAGGATCAGAAGAAGATCAATTTTCTGTAAATGACTGTGCAAGTGTTAACACCACTGATAGAATTTCACACACAAAAAAATTGTTGGCTTAATATGGTCAGTTCAGAAGAGTATCAGCAAGAGTGTGATTGTACAAGCCCAGACATAAGTTGGTTACTGAGATACCATGCCACAGTTTATCATACCCCACTCATACACAGTATACTGATTCTAAGCCAAAAAGTCCTACTTGTATCCATTAGTGTCAAGCGGCAGGCAGGCAACAACAAGTACCATATTTCAACGTCTTAGGTCATGATGTGGACGGGGATCAAACCTGCAACCTACAGCTCTCTGGGTGGATGCTCTAACCCCTGCATCACAGAAGCAGTTCTTCCACATGCCAGGTCAGGCATATGTGTAACATACTGGTAACTTCTTATACTTTACTACTGACTGTAACACGCATAACAAGCCTTATGTAACAAAAGCCTTAAACACAAGATAATTGTGACAAAGTTTGTTCTGTTTCCAAAACCTGACAGCTCTTTAGCCATTGAAGTTCAGCATTGAGAATTCATTTGTTAAGCAACTTTGAAAGCACATTGACAAGTCTAATACAAGACCTCCTTACAATGAACAAACTACCAATAGAGTGGGACAATTCAATTGACAGGGTAATTGGGCCCCACATCTGCTACAAATCAAACAGGTCTTCTTCAGGGTTTTTGTTTTATTTCATTTCATCCTCATCTTCTTGAAAGAAAAGTTTTTTTCCACCATCTTTTGTTTCCATTGTTGTCTGACCTAGACTGAGCCATTCTAGTACCCTGTCAAATCAGTTTAGGCAAGGAATTTGGTTGGATAAAGAGTCCTTAAACTTAATTTACTGGCAGAGAAATTCCAATGTGGACTCAGAATTGAGCATTAGAGCTCCTTCACAAGAAAAATGTTGAATAGAAGCACTTCAACAGGGCATTTGCGGCCTCCAAATGTCACATGAAGCTGAATAGGGATCCAACAGTTTGCAACTGTTTTTATATTTCAAACCTGCCTAAAATTTCAAGTAAGGTTCTTGTGTCAACAACAAAGGAGGGTGTTGATGATGTGAGACCATGAGGACACTACCACTGTTCACACATTTCTGGGGAAAGTCAGGCAGTTAACAATAGGACATCACATCTAGGATGAATCTATTATGGTAAACATTTATTGTGAGAGTTAACAAGACATGGCTGTTGCCATAGGGCAAGCATCAGCCATTTGTAACCTGTTGAATCATTAACTACACCCAGTACCCAACTTCAGTTAATCAACCTAAAGGTAATTAGTTATGCAAGTGTTAAACTTAATAAACACAAAAATGTTTTGGCATTATCAGAGTTTACAAATTGAGTTAAAGATCTGCAACAACTCTTTAAGCACATCAATCAAGTTGATAGATGACAAAAACAATGGTTGGTTATCCAGTAGACAGCCAGTGGATAGAAGAGACTAAAACCATGGCTATCACTGAATGTCATGGCAAGAACTACTTCCAATACCAAATGGCAAGAACTTCTTCCAATTTCCAAGGCAAACATTTATTGAAGCTCTTGAGCTGGGAGCATAGTGATTGTTCATCTTGCCTGCAGTGTACGTTTGACATCTTGAGATCTGTTAACCCTTGATGTTTCATATTAGCGTCCAGCTCATAGATAAAAGGGGAGATTATTATGTTGGATTTTACTGTGAATTATTTTTTGCCATGAAAACAGATATATCATTTAAACTTCAATAGGAGACCTTTAAATGAATTATTATGAACGTAAATACACTTTCAATTTCAATGAATGAATCATTTCGGAAATTTTGAACTTTGGACAGTATTGCACGGTACACACCCTTGAATGAATTCTGTAAAATTTGAAGCAAATTTCCATATCAAGATTAGTGCAGTGACAGCAATCAAAGCAAAGGTTTCAACTACAAGAGAAATGGTTAAAATGGGCTCATTTCATGGACTGATAAAAAGAGCGACAAGTTTGATGAGTTAACGATTTTCTCAGAAAATCTTTTGACAATTGGCAAGAATTCGTTTTGTTATTCTTGACGTTAGCCTTAGAAAGACTCAATTCTTCCTCCGTGGTGCAGCTGCTTTGTATTGACATGTCGTAACCTGAAAACACTCCTCTTTTTACCAATATTTTCAACTTTTTATTCTCTTAAGACTCTAAGGATGGCATCCTTAGACCAACTGGTGAGGGCAGAAGAACAACAATGGCTTCTACATGACATTCCGAATCAATCAAACAAGAACAAAAAGCCAAATTTCCTGCTATCCTTCTCCAAATCAATAAAGACAAAAATGCGCTTGTCATGATGGAACCTGAGGTTTTGGGCGATTGTTCAACATGCACAATTAGGCAAAAGATACCTGCTGTTGTTAGCATGACAGGGGAATCAAGGCATGACAAGAGAAAGCACTGACACTTTGTGTGTCAACAGCCTCTTGCCAAGAAGGCACAGCATTCGGACATTGAAACTCATTGTGTTAACACTACTGAACAGCAATGACAATCGCTTCGTCAACACCACTGGATAATAGGTTGCCAAGAACCCAATGCATGGCAAGCAGAGGCACTGACTCTCAGTTTGTTAACACTACTGAACAGTAGGTTGCCAAGAACCCAATGCATGGCAAGCAGTATCACTGACTCTCAGTTTGTTAACACTACTAAATAGCTGGCTGACAATAACCAAGAGCATGGCAAGAAGAAGCATACACAGAGCATAAACAGAACTAAACAGCTAAGGTTTCACCTGAAAAAGAGACACCAAGGAATAGCATACAGGCATTGAATCTCGATGTGATAACACTGCTGACTGCCAAGAACCCACTGCATGGCAAGAAGAGGCAATGACACTCTGTGTGTGAACACTTCTGAACAGTAGGTTGCCAAGAACCCAATGCATGGCAAGCAGTATCACTGACTCTCAGTTTGTTAACACTACTAAATAGCTGGCTGACAATAACCAAGAGCATGGCAAGAAGAAGCATACACAGAGCATAAACAGAACTAAACAGCTAAGGTTTCACCTGAAAAAGAGACACCAAGGAATAGCATACAGGCATTGAATCTCGATGTGATAACACTGCTGACTGCCAAGAACCCACTGCATGGCAAGAAGAGGCAATGACACTCGGTGTGTGAACACTTCTGAACAGTAGGTTGCACCTGACAGAGAAACCAAAGCATAACAACTTGAAACTGAATGTGTTAACACTTTAATTTGCACCTGACAAAAGTGCAGGAGCATGACAAGGAATTCACTATCGTATAAACCTCAAAGAAGTATGAAGGCTTGACAAGATAGATCATCAATATATTATTGGATGCACCTAAATTACGTACCAAGCCATGCCAAGAGAAGGCATTTATATTCAGTGTATTCAGACCACTGAACAGTATGTTTCACCTTACAAACATTTATGTTGAAATATGTTGACAGGGAATCCACAAAAGTTCTTAATTAGCACCTGCATAATCAATCTCTGGACACTTTTTGGACACTCTTTGGACACTTTTCCAACATAGTGACAAAACCGATGATGGATGCACATGACAATTGTACCATATCCCTGTGTTTGTTCAGATGAAGACATAGGATGTCTGTGACAGATGAGGCATGATACAATGACCATTTAATGACCACCTGTTATTATCAGTAATTGATTGGGAATGATCAACTCAAGCTCATGATACTTGGATCCAGCAGATACAATGATAACTTAATGAGCACCTGTTATTATCAGTAATTGATTGGAAATGATAAGCGCAAGCTCATGATACTCGTATTCAGCAGATATTCATTACACTGAAGAATATTATATGTTGACACATGATGTTCAAAGTGTACGTGTCTCAGGAATATTGAATAACAATGATCATTACATATCAGTCAAATCTTCCTTTAGGCATGCTTTTCGAACATATGACATTTCTGTTCTGATCTTTAAATTTTCAGCAGAACTCCAGCTTAATCTTGGAAATCATATCAAAATTCAATTAAGTTCTGAAATCCTGTAAAAATTAAAGTACTGCCAATACGTCACAGTTTGGAAAAAAGGTTTGGCACTTCGAAATCATGTAGTCTCCTCCAGTGGTTTGATCTAAGTGGAACATAGCCAGTCATTCAAGTGAAGTATAGCCTGTCATTCAAGTGAAGTATAGCCTGTCATTCAAGTGAAGCATAGTCAGTCATTCAAGTGAAGTATAGCTAGTAATTCAAGTGAAGTGTAGCTAGTCATTCAAGTGAAGTACAGCCAGTCATTCAAATGGAGTATAGCCAGTCATTCAAGTGAAGTATACCAAGTAATTCAAGTGCAGCATAGCCAGTCATTCAAGTGAAGCATAATCAGTCATTCATGTGGAACATGGCCAGTCATTAAAGTGGAGCATAGCCAGTTATTCATGTGAAGTATAGCCAGTCATTCAAGTGGAGTACAGCCAGTCATTCAAGTAGAATATGGGCAGTCAATCAAGTGGAGAATAGCCAGTCGTTCAAGCTGAGTATAGTCAGTCATTCAAATGGAGTATAGTCAGTCATTCATGCTTAATATTGTAGCATATAGTTACCACGTATAACATGAAATGAGAACAGGGACAACTCACATTCACCGAGGAATACAATGTAGTATTAATAATGATAATAATAATGATAATGTGTACTTCCATCCTTCACCAAGTCTGCCCAGAGTCGGTCCTTTGTGGAGAAGCTGTCTGAGAAGTCACTGCACCAAGTGTACATGCAGTGTGTGGAACAGAACAGCAATCCAACCAACTCCTTAGCCTGGATGAAGTCGACTGGTCTCAAATGTGAAACTGAGGGCTTCCTTTTTGCTGCTCAGGACCAGTCACTTCCCACTCGCAATCGCCAGAATGTGATTCTTAACCAAAATGTGAACATGAAATGTCGTCTTTGCAATGACTTTACAGAGACTGTCCAACATCTTGTCAGTGGATGCCCTTCCTTGGCACAAACAGCTTATCTTAAAAGACATGATGGCATGGCTCGCTGCTTTTACTATCGTCTCCGCCATGCCTGTGGCTTTGACCCCAAGGTCCATCCATGGCACGACCCTGAACATGTCCAGGGCGTCCTGGAAAATGACAGCTATAAACTTCTCTGGAATAGGCCAATATACAGCCTGAGACGCAGCCAACAAACCTGATATTGTCCTTTTTGATAAAGCCAATGAAATTATTTATATCATAGAATTTTTTGTCCCTTTTGACAGCAATGTGATTGGCAAGATTCAGGAAAAGCATGATAAATATGCAGACCTCGCCTTTGAAATGTCTCGCTTGTATCCAAAGTACAGAGTCGTTAGGCTCCCCATTGTTCTCGGTGCCCTTGGTTTGGTACCTCCTGATCTCTTGGTGCAGATGAGGAGAGTGCCCGGGTTCTCCACCGGGAGCACAGCCCTTCTGACAATCTGGGTAATGCAGAAGGCTGCGGTGTTGAGGCTGCCTCCATATTCTCTGGAAAGTTCTTGGTGGGTTCGACTAGGCAGTGTTTCCTGGGAGAAGTCCCATTCGCTGTCTGGGCTGTGTGTAGTGGGGGCGAGGGCCCTGAGCTGATGATGAGCCTTACCGGCCGGACTGTGCCAGGATCACCTGAACCCTCTCTGCTGCATTTCAATCTTACTCTGTAAATCATAATAATGTGTACTTCCATAGTATTACACTCCATACACCAACCACATACAAATTACAGATTATATTATGGTTGCCCCAGATAACCCAAGTTCAGAAGGTTATAGTGACATGACTTATTCCACCAGGTAATCATTTCTTGCTCGGTAAACATTGACAATTTTTAACAAACTCACTTGCCAAAGGTGAGACCACATGTATCACAAATGCTTCGTGATTGTAATAGTATAGATATATGGGAAATTCAGGCTGTCATAGATCATCTAGACATGCATGGCTGTGGTACCTTCTCACTTCTCCATCCATTTGCCAACACCCGTTACTTGTATCTCGATGTCTACATGCAGTTATGGCATCTGTTCTTCATATATGCATGTGGTACTTGAGGGGCAGAGCGGTAGCTTCTTGGTTAAGACATTCACTGATCAGTCGAAGACCTGGGTTTGATTCCTCATATAGGTACAATGTGTAAAGCCCAATTTCAAGTGTCTCCTGCTGTTATAGTGTGGAATATTGCTATAAGCAGAATAAACACTCACTCAACAACATATTCCTGATCATCCTCTCCGTATGAACCAAGAAATGCAATATTTACCTGATTTTCTTTTGATCTATGCATGCATGGTATAGGTGTCATTTTATATCACGGTAACTCTGTATGTCTGTGTTTTCTCCCACAGGGGCATGTACATAGGAGGCAAATAATTGGAGACATTTTACCATGGTCTCAAATTAATGTAATTTCAACAATTTCCCAGATACCATTGGGGCTAATAAATGCAATTACATGGCATCGTATCTGGGCACACAATGTCACAGTGACCACAGACAAATTGCCCACTCCTGCTAACATTACACATCAACTCAATGTCTACATCAGTTTCCTTCCTGCATCTGTATGACAGAGATGTCACACACAAAGAGTACACATAATTTGAAAACATGGTGAAACATTAGTTAAGCCCCCCTTTTTAAGTACTTGGTTTACGGGTACAACATGCCAGTTGAGCAGTCTGAGGTATTACCTTTCTGTTCCATAGATAAAAGGGAATATGTCTGTCTAATCATCTAAAAGAACACAATATTTGAATGGGATAGTTGGCCAATTTTTATTTCTATATTTTGTTTCCAGTTTGAGTTTTATTAGGTTGGCATCACATAACGGCCAAAAAATATGTAAAAACAATTTATTTTTCCATGGATCCGTATACCATGTAATTAAAAGAAAAAGGCCTCATGATTGTGGGTGGGCGGGTGGGCGGGGGAAAGCGTGAGTGAGTGAGTGAGTGGTTCAAGCAGTAGCCTCGCAGCAGCAGCAGTGAGGAAGAATCTGAGACAAAGTATACGTCTTCTTGCACCCCAAGCCCTCATGTTTGCCCTTTAAACTTTGATATTTTCATGTTAGCTCAAACCATCTTATATTCTATGCACTGTTGTCAAGGATTTCTTCGCCCTTATCAGATCTCAATTTGTCCTCATTTTCAAGGCTTATGGAGAGAATGTTTTCCATAAGATAATGTCATGGCACAATATATGTCAACATTATTACAACTTTGCCTTGGTAATATAATCCTATAAAAGTTTCTGAAACAACGCGTGTATGCCAGTATCTGTTTACATCAGCTCATATAATTATTTAAGATATTCTAAGAAAGTCATCTCATAAAGTACAGCTAGTGATTCCATCTTAGGTCTTAATTTACAGTAAAAGTATCGTGAAGCTTCAGTAACGTATAGCGACAGAAATAATGATAAATATGACAGAAACTTTACATTATCAAATTGTGAAAGATGCATGAAAAAGCTATTTTTCTAATGATGTGTATTTCACGCTTTCAAGGCAAGCATGAAGTGGGCTGTCAGATGTAAACTATGACAAAAAGCACTTCAAAAGATTAAGTCGACTGTTCACAGTGTGCTTTGCCAGTTGAAAATCACTCTGGGTTCCTGGGTCTGTGCGAGTACCTGCTTGCTAGCGTTGAAGCCATTAACATGGTGATTGTTCTACACCAACCTGATACTTCTCTACTAAATTGCTAATACCAGCGTCAGCTTCCAAATCTGATGGTAACCAACAGGCAGAATTAATCTGTTGTTTGGCGGAAACCACCCTTTGACATAGAGCTCTCATCTTCCTCTGGATTCCCACAAACCTAGTTTATTACTCTTACGTAGGAAATTGGTAATAAAGGGTAGGGATTGAAATGAGCAATTCTTGTCATTCCCAAAGCTGGGGCTAAGCTGTCAAATGAACAATTTGTCTCCTGTGTAAATCTTATTTATCAAACACAACTATCAAGAACCATGATCAAATGCAGCCCCATCACATAGATCATTTGCAACACGCTCTGAGTACATAATGGTTCCTTTGAAATCTGCCAACAATCAGCCTTCCAAATGCCACTAATCTCATACAATCTGATGTCAATGTAGTGCTTTGTGATAGATTCATTCAAAAAATATCCAACAAACTTGCTTGACAAAACACATCCTCTTTCTCAAGGGAGTGAAAAACAGATGTGCTGAAAATAAAGTTGGGATACTAAAAGAAGGAAAATGTCCAGGGGATGATTGTTTTGTTGTCTATTTCAAAAGCATATTTTTTTTGGCTAATAGTTCTTTCATTCCTGCATATACATCAGCACCAGCATCAGCAGTAGACCTCTGAGGGGATGTGCAGGTACTATTCATCTTTGCTCTCAACTGCAAACTACCATGGGATGCATTTTCAACTTAAAATCTCAATGTGAGTGGGGAGGCAGTGGGGCAGCCTAGTGGTTAAAACTTTCACACATGACGCTGAAGACCCGGGTTCAATTCCTCACATGGGTACAACGTGTGAAGGTTATTTCTGATGTCCTCCACTGTGATATTGCTGGAATATTCCTAAATGTGGTGTAATACCATTCTCCTTAAGTCCTTCCTTTTTCGTTTTTTTTTAAAGTAAAAATATTTGTCATATGTTCAATTGTTTAATAAACTCATCCTTTTAACACCTGATGGATCTAATTGTGAAAGATCACATTCACAGATCACAAAGTATGACTAAAATGCTTATTAAATGCATTTTTTTGTCTCAAACAATGTCTTTACCTTGAATCACATCTGGGAGTGATGCAGAAATTAAGGGCCCAGTACAAAATGTCACTATTCTGTTTGGCGTGTTCAGAGATGATCACATCAATGCAAACTCATTGATGAGATTTCCCAACCTTCACAGAATAAGTATTCATATCATGGTTATCAATGTTATTATCTGCAATCATCCTACATAGGACTGACCTTTAAGACTGTACTTTACATGCATAAAACACATAGATGGATGATGGCACTCCTATCTTGTATATAATTTCCACAAATATGATGCTATCATCTATATGGAACCGATACGATGTTGATGGCAGGCATTACAAGGGTCAGTGATCTGTCACGGATGATTTACTTGCTCCTGCCTTCATCATTTATATCTGCCACCATTGTCTCCTACTAGAGGGTGATATATGCTACTTCTTTAGAGGAAGTACCGGATCTGACACCTTCTCATGCAATAAACAGTTTCTGATGAATACTGATGACTAAAGAGCCTTGACGGATTTCTGTACAGATTCTGGGTTGTAAGATGAGAAAGTGAGAGGATGAGGCTTAGTGAAGTAGATGGCACTATTACTCCAATATGATGAAAGTCAGTGATGCCTGGCTTTGACAAAACCACAAGAGATGGTTCTACATATTGGTCATTCTAATGCCAGTCTCTTCTGTATTCCTGTCTCCGTCCCAGCATTCAGAGATCTGTGAGAAGTACCTAGTCATAGTTTTTCCATCCCAGCCTTCACAGATCTGTGAGCAGGTGCCTCCTCATGGTGCCCCAGACTTCACAGATTTGTGAAAAGGTGCCTCCTCATGGTGTCCAAGCTTTCACAGATCTGTGAGAAGGTTCCTCCTCAAGGTGTCTGCATCACAGCCTTCACAGATCTGTGAGCAGGTGCCTCCTCATGGTGCCTCAGACTTCACAGATCTGTGAAAAGGTGCCTCCTCATGGTGTCCAAGCCTTCACAGATCTGTGAGAAGGTTCCTCCTCAAGGTGTCTGCATCACAGTCTTCACAGATCTGTGAGAACATGTCTTCCCTTGGAGCCTCCATCCCAGTCTTCAGACATCTGTGAGAAGGTGCCTCCTCAAGGAATCTTGATCCACTGCCCATGGGCATCCAAGTAAAACAGTCATCAGTCAGTGTAAACCAGTGACACAGATCTAAAACTTCTCCATGTCATATGCACACTTTACAACACAGCAGCCATTTCCTCTGATACTGGCCCTAAAGCTGAACTGGATAGTGAAAGAAATATGAGCATCCCCAAGTATTAAAGGTTTCTATCAGCTGGAGGCCTACACCTCGACTCCTCCTACAAATAGTGTGCTAAAAGCTTTACATTAACAAAGATAGCAAGCTTTTTTATGGAGTGAGGCTCTTAAATTCTTACACTTTCAGCTTTTAAGATCCATCGCTACAGACACAGCTTGACACAAGAAAAGGAAAAAAGACGTTTAAAGGTTCTAAAGTCAGCCAAACGTGAGAAGGGCCACTCCAAAGAAGCGAAGATATTGAATTTTTTATGGCCCCTACCGGTCTGGTACAATGTTTAATTTGCTACACTTGCATTACTGTGATTGATCCAAGCAGAAAGCATACAGTATACATCAGAGGCCATTCCACAGTTATAAGCTGCAGGCCATATACACTGTGTAGTGGGTAGAATATAGTCTAACCTTACTCATGAAAACAATTAACCATTGACCACTCATGGCAATATCTATTTCACTCTTTTGGAATAAATCTATTTCTAACCTTAAGGAAATATATTTAGATTATACCAATGGAATAAACCTGGCATATAGACTTTATTGAAAATAGCTTGTTGATTTAGTTTAGTGAATGTACTTTGATGAAATCTATGGAATATATCGAGCTGAATCTGACTTATTTATTCATGCAATCATGAGCAGGATTTATCTATCGATACATAGTACATGAAAAGTTCTTTTTCTTTGCCAGATTAATCAAAAAGTATTTCATGGTTAACTGTACAGTAACTAGTAGCAATACTCCAAATAACTGATGAGTCAACAGATACTTAGTGCCAATCAACTAATCAATCCTGAAATATATGATTGATTATATTTCAATAGTACAGAGTGTTGTCAAACAATAATCAAAATATAGTGACACAGGGTGTCTTCTAATCTTTAATCTTTGGAGTATCAAACAAATGGTACGAAACTGAAATTATATATGTTTCAGTCAGGTAATGTCTGCAATCAGGGAATATGTAAAATGACTGAAATAACCAGTCAATGTGTACATTGCCTGATTCACTCTGTCATCATGTACATTGTCTAAAATTTCCAAGCATAGTGTACATTGCTTGATTCATTAGCCCAGTTATTGTACAGACTGACTGACTGTTGAACAGGGATTATTGAGAAAACAAGATTAGCACAGGTTTCATTCTGTGATCACTGAAGCTATAGTTTAGATTCAGTCAATCTACCTAAAAGCAAAGGCTTCCCTTGAAATGATTCTTCATTGGAGCATAGTCTTTTTCACAAAATGCTATAAAATGTAAGTATCACCTTACTAGATTTGACAATCATTCTTGTTGTCATTATGGAGTCTACACTTCGTGAACATCTGAGTAGATGACAGTCCGATTCAAAGTCAATCTTGTTCACTAAAGAGGAGTACCATGATCTGATTGAAGAAGTCAAGGTTGCACTAGGAGCTGAGAAGAAGACATTCTGGCAGTATTATGTTCTTGGAAGGTATGAGATCATGCAGTGTGGTGACGTTGAGAAGTTAATCAGAAAAAGAAAGCCAGAATCAGAACCTGCAGTTAGCTCTTTCACTCATATTGATGAGATGTTCGATATCATAAAACGTGCCCACATTTCTACTGGTCATGATTACAGACACAAAATGGTAAAGGCATTAGTGAAATATGGAAAGTCACTCTTAATGCCATCACGTTATTCAAATCCCTTTGCAGAGAATGTCAAAAGAGGAGGTGACGTGTTACAAAAGGTGTTGTCCCGGGGACAGGTAGATCTTATGGACATGCAGTCAGTGCCCAGTGGAACACATAAGTGGATCATGGTTTACCAAGATCACTTTACTAAATTTGGTGTCCTTCATCCACTCACCTCCAAATGTGCAAGTGAAGTTGTGTATCAACTCATGGATATCTGATGGTTAACAATCACAAACTGAGAGAATGATCAAGTGTAGCCATTACTGTGGGACTATGTGACCATCCCTCTTCCCATGGTATATCAGGAAAAAGGTGATCTATGTAACATGATGGGTGTGATTCAAGACAGGAGTGAAAATGACCTCAATAAAATTGGTGTACAGGCAGGTGTCCTGAAAGGTAGATTTTCAAGGAATCAATTTGACGTTTGCACTCAGAAACTTTATGCTCTTTACACTCTCAATGACATCAGAACAATGTATGTTTTTAATACTAGTTGACATGAAGTCATTTGTGCTTCAATTAATGAATTTGTTCAGCATTTGCCATAAACATATTTAAAAAGAACAAAGTGCAAGCTAATCTTGGCTTCTCAATAATCCCTGTTCAACAATCAGAGACAGAAATCATCTGAATGGAAGCTTTTGCTTTAAGGAAGATTGGATTAATCTACACATTACTTGATTAAAAGTGATCACAGAACGATACCTGTGCTAATCTTGTCTTCTCAATTATCCCTATTCAACAATCTGTATAATAACTGGGCTAATGAATCAGGCAATGTACACAGTGCCTAGAAATTTTAGACAATGTACACAATGACTGAGTGAATCAGGCAATGTACACATTGACTGGTTATTTCAGTCATTGTCTACATTGCCTGATTGCAGACATTGACTGTAACATATACATCTCCCAGTGTAAGATGATTGCTGCAACCCAGTGAAGGACAACATGGCTCAAGGGCAATAGAATATTCGGAAAACCATGGTGGAATTGCCCTGGGAAAATATATAATTTCCACAGCTAGTAGAGCAATCTTATGCATGGAAACACATCAGTGTCTATAAGAGACAAGAGCAGCATTATCATACATTCAAGAAATCAGAAATATGCAACGAATACACTTATAATGGTAAATAATTATCTCTGAAATATGCCAAATACTGCTAATCCACTAGGGCAAAAACACTTTCCCAGAAATTAATCATTTTGACAGAGGTGTACCCTTCTGGATTAAGTCCAAGCAGGATTTGAACCCACAGGTAGTGGTATGGCAGATAAGTGCTACATAGCATAATGAAATGGAGACAGGCCTGTGGTATCTGTCTGTGTAATACAATATACCCAAAGAGAGGAAATCTGAAGATTCTTTGATAAATTAATTTGTCTCACTTGCAATAAACAAAAAACACTGATGTTTGATATGCTGCAAGAAAACTCATGGTGCTAAAGCATGAAACAAATTATGTTTAATTAAACTAACATCACCACATTAGGACAATAACATATATAACAGTTGTTAAGTTAAATTATGTCATTTATTATCTTAAGAAAGAGAAGCCTCTGACTGTAAACTCATATTTGATCAATGGTTGATGGCTTTGAGGAACCAATGATTGATCAGGAAATTTCAACACTGTTAACATGTCATACTCCTACCTTTAACCCCACTCCCTAAGAATCCTTAACCACTTTACAAAAATACTTTACACCTCACAAGTCTACCCTGTGAAATGTAATCTTGTCCCCAATTAATAACATCATAAGAATCAATTCACTGTTTTAGCCATTCCTGTGATGAAAGGAAGAGTTTCCTTCATATGTTTAATACATCATCTTTAAGTAGTTCATAATATCATAATATCATTTAGGGCTAATATTTTCATCATAGATGCAGTAATCAAGCATAACTAGGGTAATCAGAGACAACACTATTCAGGGCCACAGATTTCGTTATAGAAGCCCTGATCATGTGTTACTAATGACCAGCGAGACTTCCTGCTGTTCCCATGCCTCCAACTGCACATCTACAATGTCCAGTACATCAAAGACCCTTATATATCCCACAGTTTGTGTAATCTCCTTGTAATTGCTCAGATCTCCTCACAAAGACAGACAGAGCAGGACAGCAACTCCATTAGTGGCCTCGTAAATGTGCAGAAAGTCCTAGCACCGCTGTGAAAGACTTGTCTGCCATTATTGAATTACATCAATTCAGTGTCTTTTATTTTTTTCTCCTTTCCAAAAACAAATTTCTTTTATGTTGTTGTTTTGTGTGAAAAAGATCTTGTTTGCTATTGAGGAAAAAGATGTCCACTGAGATTACAATAATGCTCTCCTTCCTCTCTGAACTTAACTGTCAAAATGGCTTATTAAAGTAAAGGAAATGGTAGCCATATTGTATCCTGGTGAGATAACTTTTATTCAACTCACATGTAAAATGAAGTCAAACTAAGAAAATCAAACACAGATCCCAGCTGGATTACGCATCTTAAATGACTATGAGATGGAGCTGATCCTGACTTGATATGTTAGGTTTGTTTTGCAAACTCTACGGATCCTGAGCAAAGGTGTTTGATGTCTTATCTGTCTGCAATCTTTTAAGAAAAACATACTACTGCCATCATCACCAATAAGCATCTGATTCAACAACACATTCACTGCCATCTCCTGTCAAGGCAAAAGTCCTCAAGAGATTTACAAACTTCTTCAATATTTTATTCTTTCAACATTTCCTGTATTTTGCAAGTTTGACAGTTGTCCCTGGGATATCTCAGAAGTGTTACTTTTTTCCTTCTAATGAATGAAAAAGAGTGTGCACTGTTTCAGACAAAATCAGGCTCAAATTGACTTGGTTTTGCAATTTTCTCTTAAATTCTGATCCTCATTTCATGTAAGCTAAATCAGAGTTACCAGAGGCAGGTTCTGTATAATACAAAAGCTTCTGAAAAAACTTTCCCATCTCGCAAAAAGAATCTGTTGTTGGTGGGTGATTTGCTCTGACTGATGAGCACGCAGGAAGCAGACTCTTGAGGAATACTTCCAGTAATCCGTTCTGAGACTGCACAGCCAGTATCCTGTCACTGTGGAGCTGTTTCAGATCATTCAGCTTCGTGGACGCAGATTGTAGGACAAACTCAGCTGAAATCAAGCACTTTGTTCCTAGCCATTCCAAGATACCAGGACGGTTACATCACATGCAGCTGAGTCTGTATCAGTGTGTAGAGATAAATGGGATACACAAAGGCTGTATGGGAAGTGAGACTGGAAGACGTATGACCCATGGGCTGTATGGGAGGGAGGGAAGGCAAGAGGATGTGAGACTAGAGGATGTATGACACAAGGGCTGTATGGGAAGTGAGACTGGAGGACATATGACCCATGGGCTGAGTTGGAAGTGAGACTGGAGGACGTATGACACAAGGGCCGAGTTGGAAGTGAGACTGGAGGACGTATGACACAAGGGCTGTGTGGGGAAATGTGACAGGAAGACATATGACACAAGGGCTGTGTGGAAGGGTGGGGAGACTGGAGGATATATGATACATGTGCTGTGTGGAAGGGAGGGGAGACTTTAGGATATATAACCCATGGGCTATGTGGAAGGGAGGAGAGACTGGAGGATATATGACCCATGGGCTGTGTGGAAGGGAGGGGAGACTGGAGGATATATGACCCAAGGGCTGTGTGGAAGGGAGGGGAGACTGGAGGATATATGACCCAAGGGCTGTGTGGGTGGGAGGGAAAACTGGAGGACTTATGACACATGGTTTGTGCAGGAGGGATAGGTGATAGCAGAAACATGATCCTGATTAAAAACATCAAAGAAAAATATCTGCTGCACCACTATTTCCGGATATATTGTTATGTATAGTTTTCACACTAACAGTGTATATTTTCAAAAGAGTGTAGAGCTTCACAACTTCATGACACATCCTCACTGCATTTCTCAGCTGGTCCAAAACAACAAGGAGTAGGTGTAGCTTCATTTAAAGAGCACAGATACTTGAAAAGTGGTACTCTGTATTTGTATATTTCGTAAAAAAAAATTACAGAAAAACTGCAGGTTCCAGTTAAAACCCCACAACCCAATAGATTGAAGGGCCTTGAATTGTATCCTGTTTCATCTGCAAACAATGAACCTGGGCCCCTATTCTCCAAAGGATCCTAGCCCTAAGATATCCTAACTTTGATCCTAGGGTCTAGGATAGGTGTCCTACCTTATTCTCGAAAAGTATCCTAGCACTAGGATATCCTAACTTAGGACAAATACTAGGATAGGTTCTGACTTGTCCTAAGTTCATCTTAGTAGAAATCAACATGGTGTGGTACATGTTTGTTCACCAATTTTGACATTATAAAAACTTAATTACAGCTGAATTTACAACAGCACGCAATTTTTATGAGTTTTGAGATTTTTTGAGTTTATATTATCAATTTATCAGTTGTGAATAAGGTTTACTTGTTGCAATACACATATTCTTTAGATCTACAACTGATATGTATCTTTATTCTTACCTATTCTATCTCTTTTTATTCACAACATTGCTCTTTTCTGTCACATTACTCTGAAATGCCAATGTCAAGGCCAACTCGATAAGGGAAGTAACTTCTGTTTATTTCCTAAGTGAATTTTCACTTTGTGCTATGACGCATAATGAAAGTTCAAGTCATGATAATCATTAAAAAAATCAAATGAAACTATTTTTTGCACATCTTAATTCTCTTTTTGGCAGATTTTCAAAATCTGACAACAAATGTTATGTCCCAGTTTAATAAATGAATTTGATTTAATGAAAATATTGAATATGTTAACAATACATAGATCTGATAAAATAGTTTAGATCTATGCAAGTACAAGTTCACAGTTTTTCTGGAAACAAGGTATGAATTTTCATTATAAACATAACTAATTACAATTTCTTCTAGCTCAAGTAAGTCCACCAAAAACTGAATTTCACCACTTTTAAACTTTTTACTTCGATTTCTATTCTCACCATTTGTCTTGTAAACGAGATCGTAGCTGCCCTTACACACGTTTTTCATGCAATGAATTACAGATAATATTCAAGTGAACTTGATGAAAGTTTTTTTCTATCTCACCTACTATAGAGTTCACTATCCTAGCTAGGATCTATTACACAACTTAGGACAAAGATAAGATCCTTTCCCGAGAATGGGTCTTATCTTAACAGTAGGATGTCATAACTCCTGTCCTGCCCTAACTACTTAGGATCTGTCTTAGATGGGACACTTTCGGGAATTGGCACCCTGAATGTTTGGATCTGGCAATGGTGGCACGAGGCATGTTAATGTTGACAAATGTCCATATGCACTACAGCAAGCGAAGGGTGAGGAGCCTTCTGTTAATTCTGTTGGGTGGTTCTCAGGTGCACATGACATCATGTTTTAAAGACCATAACATCCTCACCTTGAGAAATCAATAAAGGCTACATGTCCATGATACAGTGCCGGCTTCTTCTCTGTCCAGCCAGTGATGTTTGTGATGAACCTCATCTGGAAAATAAAAACAAATTGTATAGGTCAAACAATATCAAACATGCCATAGAATTTATATCTCAAGAGTAACTGAACACTTCATACAAAAATACTTCAATTGAGCTGGTGCCCCATGCACAAAATGTTTGTACAGCTATGCCATTCATAAACCTGTGACAAGGTATAGTGAGTGGGTACAGTCTTACGCTGCTTTCAGCAGTGTTTCAACAAAGGGATTCATGCAATGTTGGGGATTGAACATGGGTTTTCGGTGTGACGAGAAAATGTTTTAACCATTAGTAGATAGGTAATGCCACTACCCTGACAAAGTATTGGGTTACGATGGGTCACAATGTTACGAACTCTTTGTGGATCTAGATAATGATCTGTAATTTGTCATCTAATCTCTGGAATCACACATCTATTCTGTGATGGAATATTTGGGCATTCCAGGAGAGCATCTCATTCGGAAATACTTCAGGGAAATTTAACAATCAAAAATTGTAATTATGTGATGTGTATGAGAGATTGCTTGGGATGTTTTTAGATTTGGTGCAATCACCTGTTCCATTTGAAAAAAATAATGTAATAATTAACACATTGTTTTTTAAACTTATTTAGACTTTGTGCGGTCTCATCGCTACATGGCCGAAATAATCCTGATATGACATAAAACTCAAGCCATAAGTTTTAATCTAGTTGGTTGAGTTTAAAAGTATGACTAATGATCATAAACATTAACCTGAAACATTCTCACTGACACATATTGCTGTGACATTTAGCACACTGAAAACTGATTTTCTTCACATACTCCCATACAATCATCTATCACACAGAGCTGTTGATTTGAGGAAGCGCATCCCATTTCAGGGAAACATCTTTCCTGCTGAAGAAGACAATCTCAGCTGTATATATATTTGCTGGAGAAACGTGCAGGAAGTTGACGCTTTGTAAAATCCCACAAAACAGTGAAGTGGAAAAATTTTGTTTTCTTTATTTGTGTTGTTAATTAATAATTTAATTTATTCTTTTACATGTTCTGAAACCAGACAAATAAAATATGCTATAATTTAGTCATTGCTCTGCCCTTTGACAGCAGGATTCTGATCAGTTTAAATGTTACCTCACTCAGCAAAATGTCATGCCTTATCATTCCAAATACAATTCACTTGCCATGACGAAACAGCAGACAAATAATTTAGCTCCTTGAAACAACATTGCTAACGATGGAAGAACAACAGCTGGAGAGGACAACATCTGCTTATACAACAACCCTCAAAATGCTGGCGAGTGAAAAAGTGTAACAATCAAGATTGTACATATTTCACCTCTTGAGAGCATACAAGCCACGCAACCTCCAACACAAGCTGTGATACCTGAACATAGACTAGTGATAAACAATGTCAAAGCGAAAAGCTTGTGAGTGAAAGAGTTGCAAGTGCCTGGAGAAACACGCAAAACATCTTGTGTGTCTTCTGGACACAATCTGAAGTATCATCAATGGCCAACAAAAGTAGCGATACTCAAGAGCACAGCTGAAATAGCTTGTGTATCATTCTGAATTCTCATCTCATGAAATCTGAAGAAGAGCTTGATGCTTGAGGCCATCTTGAAATACCATTTTATAAGAACATTTTGATATGCCTTTCTTTCATCAAAGAATGAAGACAATTTTTACAGACATACAAGTTGTTGACAACAACATTTCAATCTATGTCGAAATGGCATCTATTCAGAACAAAGACGTCGCGGATCCATAAAACATGTCCTTATTCTTCATCTCCTCAACTTTTAAAATGCCAATCAGGGAAGTTAGTTTTAGCTGACAACAACTGGGGTCTGTATATAACTATTCATGTACATGTGTGAAATCTGTATCTGGACTACTTTAATACTGCAATACTGTCTCTGCCTGTGGTGTAAAATCCACAGCAGCAACATGAAAATGTCTTTCTTATAAAATTTAGCATTCCATGTAAACTATGAAATGTATATCAATGTTTCATCTGTTAAGCAATCACTGCATATCAGGATAAAATTTCCAGCAAGATGTCACGGCTGAAAATTGAAACTGCATCGTAACATTGCTTATTAATGATGATGTCAAAATAGAAAAGGTAATGTTTGACAAATCAAAATATCACTGGTACCGAATCATGTAAGATATCACATACACATCAGTGGAAAATTGAAAATTGAAACTGCATCGTAACATTGCTTATTACTGATGATGTCAAAATAGAAAAGGTAATGTTTGACAAATCAAAATATCACTGGTACCAAATTATGTAAGATATCACATACACATCAGTGGAAGGTTACCTGTAAACAGTGCTGCGAAACAGTAAAGGATGCGACTTAAATAAGACAGAGAGGTAGCCTGGATTGAGTTGAGGGAGTGAGTTAGTCAGGTTTTACACAATATTCCAGCAATACCAAGGCAGGGGAAACCTGAAATGGGACACTCACATTGTGCCCACGTGGGAAATTGAACCTGGGTCTTTGGCATGATGAGCGGACACTTTAACCACAAGGCTACCTCTTCACATCTAGCCCAACTTTGAGCATTTGATCAGGAGACATCTTTAGTATGAGAATAGCATGACAATTAAAGGTGAGAAATTATGAATATCAACATTCAGAACTTGTGTTCTTCATTCTAAGTAAAGTTAGAGTCAGTATTATTCATTACATGGCTTATCCTAAGTCTAACAAACCCTAGTAGGAGATCGCAATCAACTAAGCTTTCCAACTGACCTATCAGAATACAGCTTACAAAATCGTGAAAGTTGATATTAGAACATACCTTTTGAACTTTTAGCTCGAGAAAGGTTGTACCCGAATGATTCTGAATGCTATTTTCTGTACAATCGCTTCTGTGTGATGCACAGGGATCTAGCCACGACAATTTTGCTGTAAATAGTATTTTTGTCCATATTAAGGATGTCAGCTTGTAGAAATATTACCAATGATAACCATGTTATCAGAAAGCCCAAAACGTATATACTGCAGGTCAAATATCTGTTTGAGGGAGCTCAGTGTTAGTGACCAAGAAATTTTGTAAGTCCCACCGAACCATTAACCGTAGCTGTTATTGGTTGAAGTCATTCATCTGTCTCACATTTCATTGGATGGTCATAGGTTGCTGAAAGGTGAGCTGATGTGACCTTTTCTTAGCGTTTGTTAGACGCAGTGTAAGCTGTGTAACAAATATCACTAAGCCTAAGTTTACTTAGACTGTTGTGTTCCTTAAAATAATTGCCATCCCTAGTCTCAACTTCATGTGTATATCAATTCTAAATGTGGTTAAAGACGTGTGAATTAATCCTGTGGATCTGACATCACAAAAAAACTAGTTAATCAGAACAGCAACATTACATTTTCCTTACATTCATGAAATATATTCCTGTTAAAGCGCCCAATGTTCCCATGATACAATTGTGTCTAAATGTGTACCAGAACAACCACTTATTTCCTCTACATCTCACTCTATTATGTCTGTTTTTATAATTTCAAGATTTATTAAAATAGCAGTTGAACAACATTCCCAGCCTCTTACAATCCAAGAGATAGGTGAAATCTTGACCTCAGCATCTGTTTCCATTACAAACTGTCCTTAAACAACAATCCCTCTTGCCACTTTGAATATTGTTATTTCAGAGCATGGCTGTTTTGTGGTTACTGGAGGGAGGGGTTACAAAAATACCTCAGGACAACCCCACTTGTTTCGAATCTACTTTAGGTGTAACATTATTTTGAGAAAAAACTCCCCTGGCTCCATTATCAACATAAAAGGTGGATGTGGTGTTGTTATTACATGATACTCGCTTGTCCATTCTTCTCCCTTTCTAAAAGTCACTGTAATAATGTCAAAGTGCTTGATGGGATTCTGCCATAATATATAAAACAGTGAACCTTTGCAATCAACAAGGTACATCTGACAAACTAAGAACAGTTACAGACAGTTTTCCTCACAAACCCAGCCGTGTGGCAAAAACAGTACATATGATAAGGATGATTTATAAAAAGTTATAAAGAGTGAAGTAGGATGTTATAAAGGCTAAACCTTCATGACTGAATTCTATTCAAGAATACCTTATCAATGTCATCGATCAAATGAATGACTGACTGACAGGGTTGTTAACTAACATGGCATTATAGGATTTGATAGCATATTTGAATGTTCCTGCCATGAACAAGGGAGACAACTCTCAAAGGAGACAACATGTCAAAGTCCTTTTAAGACTGGGCCAGCACTGACCATCTAAAGCTCTGTGCCTATGTAACTGAACAGAAAATAGAGAGACCATTGATCTACTCCAGTGACATCAACAGAGCAATCATCTTCGTTTTCATAATACAGGGATGATAAAACTGTTACAGCAGAACCCACCACACAAATACACATCAGATTCTCATGTCTGATTCGATAAAAAAATTAATGCATAATGTCATTAGTGCATAAAGTTACACAGCTCGACATATCCTCCAGTCGGTCTGACTACAGCTCGGCGGAATGCAACCTTATCAATCAAGGTAGGTGTCCTCTCAGACAAAAGAATCTAATATTTCAGGTTGATTAGTGTAAAACACTGTGATGACAGCAAGCAGCAGGTTGTGTTTTGCTTCAAGTGATTGCTTCCTGATTTATCACCTCCCTGTTCAGAAGGTGGCAGATTCCACCCAGGACCCAACATGTAGGAGAACTTGGCACATTGCTTGGCGCCATCTGGGCTCCATGACGCAAAATTAAACTGTAACAACTTGGAATTAAATGTCATCACTTATAAGTTCAAAAGGAAGTGATATGTTCCTATTGATTTTTGTACATGAGTACCCTCTGAAGGTTGTGTATCAGAGAAAGAAAGTGTGTAAGCTATTTATCATGATTCCATTTCTATACATACATGAATAGTTTTCTAACAAATGAATGAGGATGTCTCAGATACTGTGAGTCTTCAAATTCAGGACAAATGATGGTTCTTCTCAGAGACGTGATAGTCATCCTAAATGTTTGCATGGTGATATTTGTCACAGAACATATTACTGCTTTTACTGGCATTTGACTACAGGAAATGCACATTTGTATTGACGAAGAACTTTGTGAGGCTCCTTCAAAACATTTTGCACTTCACAGGGCAGGATGATCACTCTTGTCTTTCATCATATCCCACTGGTTTTCTTGTCAAAGATCCAGAAATGTCCAACTTCAAAACTTTCATTTTTTGTCTCTGTATTGCAACAGCTCCAGCTTAGACATGTGATCCTTCAAACTAAACTTTTTGGGACTCAGCGTGATTTTTTAAAACGACCATATTATGCTTGATTGATCATCTAGGCAATACAAAACATAGGGCACAAGAGGAATTTAGAATACTGCAAATGGTAAAAGTAGCTAATGTTTTCACTTATGTTTTGTTGAAATTATGGGATGATTGATGCCATACATTTGAAACTAAATCGTTTCAAATTTCTGGTATCACCCCAAAAACCCATCAATGATGTATGTACTTTGCAAGCATTGTTGGAAATTTGTGTTGGAAGTCCTCACCATCTTTATTTTACTTGTTAATAGGTCAGTTGATGGAAATCATGACAGTTGGTATCAAAAGTCAAATGACTAAAACAATTTGTCTATGGCGTGAGGTTAGTTTTGCCTCATTCTAAGATGTTAAGGTCAAGAAGTCAGACATTTTGACAATACCCACAATCCACAGCGACCATTGTGATCTTTTCACTCCCAGAAGCTATTGGAATCAAGCAAAAGCAAAATGGAAGACTTTAAAAGTGCATCACACAAACATGAAGCAGGACTTTCAGCAGAAGAAGGTGACTAGTGCCTATCAGTAATTCAATGGAATGTTTTGTCAAAGGAGAACCCATGTCCCAGGGTGCATCAAATGGCTCTTCCTGTCTGTGACCCGAAGCTGAGTTAACGAAGGTGATGTTAGGTTTCAATCAGCATTACAGAGATAGATGCCTCAGTATTGACATCTCAACCAGGCTCTCACTGACAATGGTTTCAAAGCACTAGACATCCAATCTGTCTGACCAAAGGTGACAAAAGCTGACCACTTTCATCCACATTGACACAGACTTGGATGGGGATGGGGGATGGGGGATGGGGGGGGAATAAAGAGAGAAAGAGAAAGAAGAAAGACAGAGAGAAAGGGGCACCCTAATAGCTTTGGGACAATCACTTCACTGTCATTAGTACACCTTGTGTAGACTAGGAAACAGTCACCTTGACAACACAGATGGATCACAATTGTCTCTGAACAACCTCATCCCCGACTTGTGCTGCGACCCTGTGGCTTATATTCTGACAGAAGAATGTCACTGAGAAATTGTAAATATACGCTACCAAACTTAAAGAAAGGGCATGAAATAGTGGTATCCTATCTGTCATGTTTGTGTTCTCTCTGTTTGTGTTTCTGCTATGACAGTTCAGACAGTGGTGGTGTTACTTAATCTCAGTAGAGCACATGGAGGACCTCCCCAATGTGCCAATCTCTTATAATAAGGGAGATGTAGCAATATAGCCTTGCCTTCACTGTCATAACGATTGTTAGTTTCAGAAAATGTGGAAGGTACTGACTGATTTTGGTCAGGGATACAGGGATAGATTCAAAAGTCAGAAAGCCAACAGAGGTCAGTCTACAGGTCATGAATATTATCTCAGCCAAGTCTTGCTCAAGTGTGAGTGATTGAGTGCAGTTTTACACTGCATTTAGCTGTATTCTTGCAATATCAAGGTGGGGGACACCAGAAATGGGTGTCACACACTTGAGTAAGGATGGTTTTAGCAAACATCACGAGAAGAGGAGAAGAGAGAGACACCAGAAATGGGTTTCACACATTCTCTCCATGTGGTCAGAAGAGGATCTTCAGACAATTATAGGATCACTTCCTCAAAAGTTTGTTTCTTTTGACTCTGTAATTCATTACCTTCACAACAGTTGTTGTTTCAAGTTCAGCACTTCAGGTAACCAGACATAGGATGAACAAACCCACACAGTGGAAACAGCAGCTAGACAGAGACAATTCTCTTTTTGCATCACTGGAATTGAACTTAGTTTGTACGCCTTAAAAAAAGGGAAAAAAAATCTATGAGGAAATCATCAAGCTGGGAATTGGAACTTTCATATCTGCTTGAATAAATCATTGAATTATTGGCTGTGAATTGAATCAAGTAAAGATTAGAAACAAAAGGCCATTTGGTGTGGAATGTTTACATCACTGTCATCATGCAAGTAGTCACAAAGTCCAATAATTTGGTCTGTGCTGGCAACGTTAATTCATATTATGACATTTTGATTGATTGACATCTTCCCCAAAACACATAATTTGATTTGCAGGGAATTCAAAACAGTCTTGCATATCTGTTGATGGACACAGCTATTCCAAAACCTTGGTTCTGAATCTGTTACTTGTCACAGAGGCTTGGTGCTTTTAGAACTGCAAGGCATCAACAATATCATGTGTATCTGTCTCCTTGTAGGGATCTATCTCTCTAGCACGTGTGATCACTGTGGACGTTTAGCTCCCTAATATGTATGTCTGCAGTATAGGGTCTCCTGCTGGGGATTCAGATCTCTAGTCGATAGCGCCCATTATAACATTTACAAAAACTTATTTTGATGATTTAGAGAGTGACAAGATGTTGTGTAATTAATTAATGCAGGTAAATGTAAAAACCTAGGATAATGACAGCAGTCTCAATGGATGTCATGAGTGACAAGGAATTCATGAATCACAGTCCATCAAAATTTGACTATGGCCTTTTACAGGCACCTCTTGCTACTGGAACCCTGGCTTTACCACACTGCTAATCCATTGACATTGTTACTGTATTCTAACTTACAGCATGAAGTTGGTGAATACATGCAGCATGTGTGAACATTTAACATTCATAAGTATAATCTACAGGAGAGCAACACAACAATGTCCTAATGCTGTTCAACAACATGAATACAGGTGGTCTCAGGAAAAAAACTGAGACATTATCTTCCCAACTACCATGATATCAGTGTTCATGTTTTTCCTCACTGAAGGAGAGTGTTCACATGACAAGGAAAACATCATCTCACAGACAAACTAGCTGTTGAATGGCCAAGTAGCTGTTTATATACACTTAAACAAACTAATGGTTAAGCAATGTGCACTCTTTAATCTTTTTTAAGAAAGTGAGTGAATGGTATGACACTATTTTAAATCTTCATATGAACAGTAGACCCAATAATGTATAAAGCTGCAAAATGTTGACGCCCAAATCTGCCAGAATATTCCTCCAAGTGATACTAAGCAGGCTGCATGGAATTGGAACCAATCCTCCTTGTAGTAGTTTTTACAAGAGTATGTTGTCATTTCTTAATCTGACTGAATTCAAAGATTATCAAGACACAGAGCGAAACTTGTGTACAAATAATGTATGCATGAACAAAAATACTTGTTTCACGTAGCCATTTTCAAGAAGACATTGCATTGTAAGAGGATATTTAATTTCTTTTGTTTGCAATGACTAGAATGAAGCAGATAAATATTTATGCAATATTAGGTTCCTGTTGATCTTGGAACTGTCATATATTTTCACTTAAAATGTGTTTTGATTTTCAGGAAGAAAAACAAACATTCTTGGTTCAGTCTTGATGAGTGATGGTTAAGGGGTAATGCCTAAACATACAAAATGTGACAAGTTTCATAAAAATATACACAAATATTTAAATCACCATTTCAGGCATAGATTTTATAAAGGAACCATGTTTTGAGATGAACAGGATGGAAGGGTGAGTGCATACCAGCGATTACTGCTGTATTGCTTACAGTTAGAAGGAGGAAGTGTACAGTACGCATTTTAGCTAACCTACTTCTTGTGGAAAAGAGAACTACACATCTGTTGCTGGTGATCCAAGTGGCAAGGAAGTTAGACAAAGTATACCAGATTACCTGCCTGGTTTCAGGGAGTCGACTGCATACCAATTAGTGCTGCTGGCCTGTTCACAGTGGGAGGGAGGAATGGAGTGCATACCAGTTAGTACTGCTGGCCTGTTTACAGTGGGAGGGAGGAATGGAGTGCATACCAGCTGTTACTGCTGGCCTGTTTACAGTGGAAAGGAAGAGTAGAGTGTATACCAGCCATCACTGCTGGTCGGTTTACATTGGAAAGGAGGAAAGAAGTACATACTTCCCACTATTGGTGACCAGATGAGTGGCAGGAAGGAAAACATAGTATACCAGCTACTACTGCTGGCCTGTTTACAGTGGGAAGGAGGAATGGAGTACACACCAACCACTATTGGTGAGTAGACGAGAGGAAAGGAAGGAAGGCCAAGTATATTAGTCGTCAGTGCTAGCCTGTTTTGCAGTGGGAGGGAGGAAAGGAGTACACATCACCAACTATTGGTGACCTGATGAGTAGGAAGAAGGAAGATACACTATAGCAACCACTACTGCTGTCGTGCCTCTTATGGAACGGAAAGAGCTTAACAAACCATTAGTTTATATTTGCATGTACAACCATGCATCTGTTCCACTAGGTTGCTCACAGGCTAGGCACATTTCATTTCAAGGATTGAGACTGTTTACCTCTCCCCTCAAAACATGGAAACAACATCTCCTATTACAGCCTCAATGGCACTCAAACCGAACACACAAAGTCTTTCATAATTCCTCATCACTAATTCCTCCCATGTATTGTCAAGATACTTTTGCTTTGTCTGCTACTTATTTCTATGCGGAAATGTCAATATCGTACTTCCAACATGGTGTCAAGTGGTACTAAACTATTACACAGCCGTGTGATCAATGGTTGGTTGTGGCGGTAATCAAGACTTGCACTACAGTGCAGTCAGTATTGGAATTCCCAGCTTGTGTCAGTGTCACACCAACAAATCACAGTCATCAGTCATCCTTTGTTACTCCACTCCCGGACATTCCAACACTGATTTCCTTTAATGGAAGGTAGGGTAGAAGTCGTTCTGGATAATGGAGTATGTGGACACTAAATATGAGACAAATTTTATGAGTTACATGCACTTATTTAATATGATATACATTTCATTTTAATCGTGTTATTCTTCACAAAATATATTCATGTCATCGAAAATCCTTTCTCTATTCATTTGGTAAAAGTAAAAGGCACCAAAGGTACTATCATACACCCATTCAAAAAGCAAACGTCATTGCAACCTGTCAATTACATTCAAGTATATTCAATGGAGGTTTGTCAGCTCACAACAGAACCTCTTCCATGGCATGGCGGTTATAAAACGTCATACCAAAAGATATCAAAATATGGTACTTCTTATTTCCTGCCTGCTGCACAGTACTAAAAGGTACCTCAAGGACTGGTCAGCTCAGAGTAAATTCGCTGTGTCTGAGTGGGGTATGCATGCTTGACTGAGGCATGGTATCACAGTGAACTAACACTAATAAACCATCTGAAGTCTGGGCTAGCGCATGCAGCCACAAATATTCTTAAGTGCGACGTAAACAATCTCACCTCACCTCACCTTGCAGGAAGGTGAGTGAGTGAGTAAGTAAGTCAATACGGTTTGAAGCTCCTTTTAGCAATGTTCCATCAACTGTGCAACTGGTTACACCAGGGATGGATGCAAGTGAGTGAGTGAGTGATTGAGTGAGTGAGAGAGGGAGAAAGAGAGAGATTTTACATCGTTTCCAGCAACACCAAGGCGGAGGACACCAGATATGGGCTTCATACATTGTATCCATGTGTGGAATCGACCCCGTGCCTTCAGTGTGACGAACAAATGCATTAACCACTACGCTAACCCATTGCTGGAATACAGCTAGAGTTTAACATCAATCAACCAAACAAGAATCAGCACTGACGGCTTGTACTGGCTGTGACTAACATGACATGGACTGATTGTTGTGACCCAGTACAGGGATATAGATCCTCCATAACTGTCTCATATGTAATGATTGCACCTTCTTAGGTGAAAGGTGCTTGAGGACTGTTATATATAACTGCCCCAAGTGCTTCAAATGATGAGTCAATAATTCCCATTATGACTGTCATTTGGTTTAAATGAACTTGTCAATAAACTTCAACAACATTTACGTTCTTCAGTGCAGCTGGACAAAACTGAGAAAACTATCTTGAAGAAAGACAAAACTACCACCACAGGTTAAAAATCAATTGCTATTGTAAGTATGTCTCCGCGGGGAATCTGCTGGAGAAATTCAATAAACTTTCCTCACTGTACAAACACATGTTCCATGTTTCTTAAGAAAATCCTAAGTGAGAGCTTCTCTCATAATGACTATGGATTCACAACTTGATCAATATTATAGGAAGAAATTATGATGTCAGTAAACATTCAGTGCAATCTTATCACTTGAAACACTTCACACATTGCTGTGAAAAAGCAATTTTAAACAGACAATGTTTGAGTTGGTTTCAATTTTCATGAAGCATAAACTCTGGAAATATGTGGTAAATATGAATATCTTCACTTGAACAAGGCACATATGGTGAATTAAAGTTCTGGATTAAATTAACTGTCTTCATACAAAGAGGAAATGTCAGTTTAGAACCAAAATGTCATTTCAGAAATCTTGAATGAATGTGATTTTGTTACATAATATTTTATCTTGAACAACGAAAAGGTCTCAGTTCAACCTACACAACGACATTAAATCAGCTATTCTCTCCAAAAATAACCAAAACCTGTTAATATGTGCATCAGAAATGAAACATTTCACTTTGACCAAAAAAATATAGAACTGGGGCAATGGGTGAGCCTAATGGTTAAAGTGTTGGCTTGTCTCACAAAGACCCTGGTTTTATTCCCCAAATGAGTTCAGTGTTACTGTAGAGCCCATTTGGTATTTACCTCACCATTATATTAGTGGAATATTGCTAAATCCATACTCATACACACTCCTAGTCAGACACCCTTAATAAGAGTTGAGTTGAGTTAAGGTCCCGTAAAGGTCCCAGGGTAGAATAGGCCTTCAGCAACCCATGCTTGCCATAAAAGGTGACTATGCTTGTTGTAAGAGGCAACTAATGGGATCGGGTGGTCAGGCTCTCTGACTTGGTTGACACATGTCATCAGTTCCCAATTGCGCAGATTGATACTCATGTTGTTCATCACTGGATTGTCTGGTCCAGACTCAATTATTTACAGACCACCGCCATATAGCTGGAATATTGCTGAGTGCGGCTTAAAACTAAACTCACTCACTCACTCACTACACTTAAAGGCTTCTGTTGCATGACACCCTAGTCATCATAAGCTATACTGACAGACAAGATTTGCAAGTGATGCTAAGCCCTTCCTTGGTGGTCCTTCTATTTGTGAGAGTCTTCTTGCAACTCAGCCTCAGCAGGAGGTTTACATGTGTGGGCCACTGGACCATCTGGATTTTGAATACACCAAAATCTATGGCCACTATTTGATGGCGATTCTTGAATAGGCCACTGACATTAATCTCTTAGCACTTCAATTCCAAAGCCACCAAGTAATCTTGTTGTTCAATTTCTGAACTGAGCAAAAACACAAAGTGCACATAAAATCAGCTGAGACGGGCAAGAATTATCACTCAACGCAAAAAGTAAGTAATGCATCACATTTTCATTGTCAATAAGTTTGGGTTAATTCAAAGCTATTTCAAACATTTATTTTGCCAAAAACTGGAACCACACATTCAAACAGGAGACACTGACATTTGCCCATTTTATCACCACTCGCTGGTGTCCTGTGTCTTGAGTTACACTCATTTATTGGCTGGCGCCAGGCTCTTTGTTTCCCTCCCAAGAAAGTCATGTCACAGGCTGACACTACTATAATTAAGGCTAAATATTTCACCAAATTTGCACATCTACAGGCCAATTTGTCACTGTAGAAAAAGGAAAGAAAACAGACTTTCATTACTGCTTGGTCTCAAAATAAAAATATCTTCCGAAGAAGCAATATTGCTCAGCCTGTGTCAGTCTCCTGTTTATTTCTGGCTAGAGGATTTCTGAATTAACTCTCTGTGATCTAACTGTTCCCACTGGCACCACATAAGAAAGTCCTTATGTGACTAAAATACAACAGACTATTAACAGTCACTGATTAAATCTTTCCTTTGGAGTCATAATAATAAATAGTCATAGCATCACATTTGACCTTTGGAGAAAGGAAAGAAACCAAAGACAAGGTATTCATTAGAACACCTATCAGCCTTGATGCTTTTTTGGACTTTCATTACAGGTGGATGAACCATGCAGGACCATAATGAGAATTGGTTCTCATTTCATGCTCTTCCATTTCAAATGTCTAGCTGAATCCAAATGATTAGTGTCTGCTATTGTACAAATCATTCCAAAAACAACTATGCATTGTTAGGACTGAGTGTAATGGATCTTCACTCATGCAGTCTTTTCAAAAGAGCACTTATGAAACATGTAATCCAATTTACCTCAAAAACTTGAAATTATGTCCCTTGTTTCAGTCACAGGCCTCTGACCTTCAAACACATTTCAAGGTTATACAGGATCTATTCTAATCTACTGTAAGAACAAACATCAACTTACCTGATCTGACAAAGAAAATGTACGAGCATTCTTTGTGATATTTATATGAAGTACATGAAATCTGTTTTTCTGACACAGCTCGTAGGCGATGCCTGCAAATGATGTACTGCCTGTCTTGGGAACTCGGTTGTATATAATGATAAGATCATCATTATCAGTGTCTGCCAGTTCCTGAAAAACAAAGTCAACATGTTTAAGTATATCAATACTGACAATCCTGCAACAACACAACAACAATGTCCTCATACAATCTTGCAGTGAAACAAATGTAACTAAGAGAACAGTCTTTCAGCAGGTTGTTTCCCCACTTTACTATATCCTACCTGTTAACTCGCACACATCCTTCATGAGACTCACACATTTTATGTTAATGTCACACACTCACACATTACCTCACTTAAATCACGAATTGTTTAAACACTTTAAAAAGTAGGCCTTTTATCAATGTAAAATACTGTTAAACTGAGAAAAAAATTGTAAAAGGAAATTGAAGCTGTTTTATCTTATGACTAAATAAGTCGTGCTTTGAGGCTAACGATCTGTTTTCCAGTGAGAGACTTCTTAAAACTGTTTTGTGCTCAAAATGTTCTGTCATCTTGATTTTGATTAAAAGACATGAAAGTAAAGGACATATTTTTTTGCCTTATCGCATGCTGAAAATTATGAAATATTTTGTTATAATGTTTTAAAGTTTGATTTTTGGCTTATTACCTAGCACAAATTGATAGAAAAATCTCATTTAAATAACATAAGAAACATTTTTTTCTGCACCCCAGCCTCTCACTCGATGGAACTTGGGGACTGAAACTGATCAAACTTCATATTATAATCCTGCCGTGATAAAATATGCTACCACTTGTTCGCATTTAAACAGTTACCTATTTGTTCAAATACTTCCTGTTGTTTCTGTTTGTTTATTGGGATATGAGCGTTTACAGAGTGCTAGACTGTATGAATTTATGGAATGGTGTATGGGAAGTGGAGGTAGTCTGTTAGAAGTAGTGACAGTCTAAAATTACAGTCTTGTGAAAAATGTGTGAATGTGAGGTTTCTACCATAATGTGTATTCTGCACAACGATCAAAATGTGTCACTCACACACTTATCGCTTCAAGGTCATGTGACTGACATCCTGTCAACTAGATAAGCATTATATTCTGCCAAATGCAGAGAACCAAGAGCTATGTACAGGTGAATTCACAGTATCATAGCAGCTGCAGTGTTTTCTGAAATGCTGCTCACATGAAAACACACGTTTAAACAAAACTAAAGTCAACCGTGCATTTCAAATGATTTTTTTAAAAGCGACCATGTCTCAATACAATGAACACCAGTCCATTAATCACATATTCCTGACAGCGACAACAATACCAAATTGTTACTGAAACTACAAGTCAGAACCTCTCCACTCTAAGTGCCACCCTCAAACACAGCCACCAGATACATTACAAATAAACATTTTTCATTTCCTAATCCCACTGTGACAGAAACTGTGTTCCAGGATAGTCTCTCACAATGAAGGGATCATCCCCTACAGGCTAGGGTTAACCTGATCTGCCCAGTTCCTGGCGGCACAAAACACTCCACGCCACTCTAGACACTCCCTTTCTGCTGGGCAGGCCTCTGTATGTTTAACCCTTCATATGGTAAACCATATGCTTGATAACAATGCCATGAGTGTGGAAAACTTGATGTCACTTAACTGCAGCAGAGGTCACCATGGACATCGTTTACACAAAGTAACCATTTCTGGATTCCATACACGAAGACTTGACTTGTTAATGTTTTAATTATTTAACTGCCCTACTGCCCAAGGTCTTGTTCCTCAAATGATCATAGCGCTACTACGGTCGTAAGTCTATGTTAAAGTATGGGACTTACTATCATTATAGTGCTACAATCACTTTGAGAAATGGGGTCTTGATATAATGCCAGAAAGGGGAAGATATTGTTCTTCTTCACTCATTATATTTTGGCTACATCTGTCCTCAGAGGATACGTTCAGAGGGGATTGGCTACCTCTGTCCTCAGAGGATAGGTTCAGAGAGGGTTGGCTACCTCTGTCCTCTGAAATTAAGTTCATGGGCATGGCTACCACTGTCCTCAGAGGTTAGGATCAGGGAATGACTACCTCTGTCTTCAGAGGTTACGATCAGGAGGATGGCTACCTCTGTCCTCAGAGGTAAGGATCAGGGGGATGGGGAATATCCAAAACAATGCTTATAATGTCAGTCACTGGATCACCTGGTAATATTACGTACAGGTACCTGACAGATGGATGGAATACTGCTGAGTGTTGCTTTAAACAAAGAAAGAAGCATTGAATAACCATGTGCGCAAATCGCCAGGGAGTCACCAAGTGTTAACATTCACCTTAGTATGATCTTACAATATCTACAATTGACACAGTTTATAATACCTCACATTAAAATATTACCTGTGTATGAGTTTCAGTATTACTGTACTGAATTGTTAAATATAATGCCATTTTCGTAACACATGCCATGAGCTGGGGCTAGTTTCCTGTATATGTAGATGGGGTTTTCAATGCTGATGGCACGCCTTTAACAAACATTCCTCAAAAGTCAGCCTTTGCTGGTTGTCCATATGTTGTGGAGCATACCAGTCTTTCTTGGTAATGATCCCAATAAACCAGAAAGAAACCAGAAAGAACATTCTGGTTTCACAGATGACACTAATTACAATGACTAGACCTTGAATGGAACTGGAAACAGAATCATGGAGCAAGGTTCCATTTGTTATCAGCTTTATTATCATCTGTATGCCATATTCATCATAACCTGATCTCCAGAGCGCTGGTTCTGGTCCAGTGTGGAAAGTATGCATATTGCATTATAACAGTGTATGCATAAGCACTTGCAATTTGGTTAACAGTTAATACAGATTAAATTCCTTTAAGTCTTATGAAAACAAAATACTGACGATTTTAAAAACCAATTTAAAATGATCAAATATTTGCTATATGTAATATAACTTAACAGACCAACTTCCTGATTCAGGAACAAATTCTACATATTCTTTCTTTATCAAGTGCATTAAAGTTGTGGACTTAAACAAAATATTACATGAATGAGGCAATATATCATAACTTGCAGGAAAGTGTAATAACACATAGGTTATAGCTTCACATGAATCAGTCTTGGTTGTCTGATTGAAAGTCTTGTGGGAAAACCATTATAAACTAATTCGTTGAGTGGTATCTAACGGAGGAGACCCCATGTTTGGATTAAGGAATTGAGGGTTAATCCTTTCGTGTATGAAACCACAACTTTGGGGATTACTCTGACGCTGAGATGGATGTTTATGGAATGCGGGGCAATGCCGTATTTAACCGTTTAGACATCAACATGTTTTATCAGGAGGCAACTATTCCTAGGAATAAAGCCAGGTTGCTTATCAATGATGTATTTTCACTTCAGACATGTGATAATTATGTGGAAATAAGGCCAGACCAATTCTATTTCTTGTTTTACATTGAAGAAAAATAACGAAAATAATATTCTCAATCAAAGTAACATTCCTTTTAAGTACTCTAAGTATTTTACTTTTAGCAATTCATGAAGTGAATAGGGGTAAAAAAAAAAAAAAAAAAATATTTCCTTGTGAGTTTTAACCAATAACATAATTAAGATTACATTTAGTGAGAGGGGGAATTAATTTTTGTTTTCTTATTCGTGAAAAAATATGGCAGGTGGATCTGTAAAATGAGAAATATAATGGGTCTGGCCTAAGATTCTTCTGGAAAGTTCAGAAAGTCCATACTGTAATGATTCTAACATCTGTGCAAATGGCAGTATTAGCTGTCCCATTTGATCCATCAAGCTTTCAACCACACTACTGAAACCTGCTGAACATATAATAGGACTTATATGGTATAACTGCCTGAGAGTTACTGTTTCTAGGGATTTCTGTTGGAAGGCCTTTTATCAAGATTTCAACCACAGTTGAACCTATGCTGCATTTAGAAAAGGATTTGTACGGTATTACATCCTGAGTGTTACTGTCTAGGGAGAAGATGTCTTCCCTCTAGAATTCTACCAGTTGCATCTGTAAAATGTGAAATCCAGACATTGATATCAATTCCAATTATTTCCAATTATATGGTTTCTCAGTTTTTAGCCAATCAGGACAGTGAAATGTAAGCAACATCCACTCTGCCTAGTCTAGTGCAATATGTCAGATAGTCTTTCACATGGTAAAATAAAAACAGTATTCAATCATATCGATATCAACAGTTTCTGAAATTAGCAGCCGAAGAAAACATATATCACAAATACGAACAGAAAATAAGAAATACTTCTTGGCTTCATTCAATATCATGATGTAATAGGATATTGAGAATCTCATCACATAACATTTGTTGGAATTCTCAAGCAATGTCTTTATATTAGAGATTAAAGATATATTAACCAACCATCATGCAGATTCATTTTTCAAGACCAAAACTATCTAGATCATGTTGAATTCCTATAAAGCTGGAGATGTCTCATGATAAATTAATGACACTGGCTAGCCAAATGACCTGTCGGCAAGAAAAATCTATGCACGCATTCAAACTGCAACATCATGTGCATAATCGGAGCCATTTATTTGCGTATTACTCATGGTATTGAATATCAATTAGAGGTACAGAGGTGATTATTCAGGATAATATTTCCCTCCTACTTCTGCCTGATTATATCTTGTTCAACTCCACATGTCAGATTACAGCTTTCAGCCTGACGAATGAGTGGTAATTAATCACATAATTAACATTTTGCCATAACCAGGACTTGGAAACCAAACGTGCATGTAATACCAATAAAAATCAGACTTAATTCAAATGCGTAATGCTAACACTTATATGCCTTTCTTTGAATAAGATCTGTCATACTATGCTAGCTTATTACACTTGGAGCCATTTTTTCAGGGAGCTCATCACATAAATGAGACATTTTCAATATGGATGTACTATAGGTAACTCCATAGAACCCCATAATTTGATGGAGAAGAAATATCACACACATTTAGCCTGCAAATGTGACATACTACATCTAACTTTACATACATAAGAGTTCCCTTAGGAATCTTATTCAGAACACATGTTTAGAGCAAGACCATTTTTCATGAAGACGAAGACTGCAGCTTCACCTGTTCTCTGGAAGTTAATGCTCCATCCATCTTCAGGCATGGACTTGATTGAAGATGTTGGATTTTAAACCGCTTTGAGAAGTAAGAGTCTACATTGTTCCACAATGCTGGCAGAATGCAAAGGTGATCTTAACTTTTCAATAGACTTAAGACTCGTTGTACTACTACTGCTTTGTGGAAAGGTGTCCTAATCTGGTCATAACCAGGGTGTACATGACCGTTGTACAAAGAGATATTATATTAGGGCTAAGGTGATCATAACCCCATACCTTAACATAGACCTTCTATGTAGCACTAAGTTTGTTTCGTACACCACCCTGAACAGCACTATAGAAAGGTGCCATGGATGAGCTGGCTCATTGTTGAGAATCACACTGGGGCCCACTTGCACTTATGATTTCTGTGATAAGGCCTTCATAATTCCCACACTTGCATACAGACTTACAACTTACATACAGACTTAGTGTTAAGATCCTGCAAGTGGGACCTGCCCTTCAAGATGTCCATTCCACAAAGTGATTGTAGGTCCTTGGTGATTGGAATTCTTATTCTTTAACAAAGACTTACGATGGTCGAAACACTATGCCCGCTTTGTTCATGCCTTAAAGTTGTGACCAGGGTGCCATTGTACAAAGTGATCGCACCTTTATGGTGAACGTAACTTTAATTTTTAAAGACGACTTAGGATGGTCATAACAACACTAAGATCACTTTGTGGAACAGGGCTTGGTCTAATCCACATATATTTCCTTATGCATTAACAATGTGTTCACCATGGTATTTCATCAACATTATTATGTTAGAACAATTAAAAAGTCAATTTGAAAAATCAACAAATTGCAGCGATGATCAATGAATGTGAAATATTTAAACTTGAAAAGTCCTTAAATATTTCACTCGAACTGGATCATTTGTTTCCCTTGTATAATAATTGGTGACATGGAATCTTGTTAGATATTATATAATCTCTTTGTGCACACCGACAATCAGCACCTTTGCCAACCGCCAAAGAGTGGTTTTCACACTATTGATGCCACCAATATTGGTTGTATTTTTCTGTATGAACCATTATGAGCTGGTAGAGCTTGACATAAAGAGCAACATTTAGCCATAGCAATGTGCATCAAAATCCTATCTAATATATCCTCAGGACAAACAATTACTATTGGGATGATAGTACGCTTTTCTGAATACTTGTCATGGATTGATTGACACAGTGGCATACTGTTGATCAGTCCTCTCAAATGATCATATCAATCTGTTCCCATCAACCCCTTCATCTCAAACAGCCCTCGATCAAATTCATCTTATCGTACATACTCTCATATCCCCCAACAATCCTCTAAATACCCATCTCATACATTTCTGGGAATAATTTCAGTAAATAGCTTCATTTCTGTTTGCCAAAGAGCTTTTCAGGCAGGCAGACTTAAACGATGGTTAACAACTTGTCCATCTAGTGCCGTCAAATTGGGACTATTTGGAGAACGTGGCCCGGACTGGATCTATATGCGGTACTTCAGCCATACCTATAAAGCACCTGTTAACGAGGATATGCATCCCTTCCTGCTATCTGGCTGCTGGAGTGCAGACACATTTATTGACCATCTCGCTTGGGGAGACTAACATGAATACCTCAATTGATACACAAACTGAGTCTTTCCCATAGCATCTGGAGATCTCACAAGTTCTTCCATACAACAATTTCAAATTCCACAAACTCTAAATATCGAAAGAAACCCACCCTCTCACAGCACACTGCTTGTCATCCATGAATGATCTATCAGAAGTAACCAAGTGCTCATAAATTATCAATTACAAAAATCCAGCAAACAATGTTGACTGACATTGATTTTAGGATCAATGTTAAAAGTATTTGGATAATGGTCCAAATATTAAGTTGTTGTTTCAAAATTAAAAACAGAAACAATTTTCTGTTATTTGACTGATATAGTCAAGGTTGTTTTCGCAGATGTTACTGAACATGTCAATAGGCCATCGGAGAATAGAAACACACTTAAAAATTTCCGTGTTTAGGGTCCTGCCCATGTTGCCATGTCTTTAGAAAACAATTATCTCAAACAAACTTCAACTCATACTCTACATTTGCATCTATAGCATCTATACATTTATACAACATAAAATTCCAAGCTTTGCTTTCGAGCTTAATTTTGAAATATAAGGTTCACAAGATATGAATGTTTGTTTCACTGGCTGAAAACGAGCACAGAAAAGGCAAGCAGACACTGAGCAGACACTCAGGGTATAATCACACAAGCCCCACACTGTAATCCAGTTAACCATTCATCTTTCTGAGAGATGCATTGTTCCAAATAAAATGACAATCATGGCAGTGTACTGCCCGTGAAGATACGGTTATTCAGCAACCCATGATATGATATCCGTATCATATACCAAATATATATCATATATCAAATACCATGCACCATCTGCTGCATTTTCTACATTATTTCCTACCACATCATGCATACTATTTATCCATACATATGCCGATACAGTCCTTATCTGGAACCCTTAGTCAGACTCACTGACTTAGTTTACACATGTACGTCATCGTATCCCACAAGACAATGTTCATGCTATTGATCACTGGATTGTCTGGCCCAGATTTGATTACTTACTGACTGCCATGACACAGCTGGACTTTGTGGGTGAATGAGTGAGTGAGAATGTGATTGAGAAAGTGGATGTGACACTTTTGCCACAATACCGAAGCCCAAATGTGTGCAGTCTGGAAATTATCAATGAGCAAATTTTGAGCTTGGAGCCACTGACAAATGGAGTGAATGAAGTTTTACAACTCTTAATTTTCACATCACAATGACATGGACATAAGAAACCATGTGGGATCCTATGAACCAGGTCTCTTGTTTGATAAGCAATCGCTTGAACCACTAGGCTACCCCACCATCCTGAAGAAGTAATGGACATATATCTGATCATTATACTGTATTTTTTCACTGCATCATACCTGCTGTAACTACCAATTTTATAGCATGGTATTGATGTCAATTATCAATATCATAAATTGTCACTGATGTACTGTCACTGGGAGACGGGCTACTGACTTAGCTATTACCCTTGTTACATCCACACACTCAGATCACGACCACCTCGTTGTCATCGTCCCAATGTAGCACTTGGGACCAATTCTATGCCAACATCCAAGCATCCCTGGAGACAGGTCACAGGAAGTAATGTTTCAGCGTGTTACATGGTTGCATGCACACCATAGTCTGAAAGACAGACATTGCTCATCCAGTGAACCATGCCAAGGTCATTCCAGAAATGTAACAATCTGATCGCATCACCTCATTGTGTCCTGCTTTTAATGGAACTGGAACACAGCGCCATATCTACATGGTAAAAACTGCAATAGGTCCTATTAGCAACAGTATACATCACACAGCAACCAACATGCAGGCTTGCTTGGACATGACTTAATTTACCATGGTAAATAATAGTAACACATTCACAACTCTTCACTTTCAGATGAAGATGCGCTCAGTTTGCCCACATATTTATCCTCTCAGACAGGAAATTGGAAATTTGAATCTAGTTTGATTCATTCTGAAATGAAGTATCTTTTGCTGTTTCAGTAAAGGATGACAACATCTTTTCAGTTCTATGTATCATAAAAGCAGAGAAAAGGCCTTCTGAAAACGTTCATCAATAAGGAACATACATAGACTGTATTGAGAGAAAGAAACCGTTCCCATGAATCAGATATCAATTTCCAGATTTGGGACTACATATCTCACAAACAACAGTAACGTTTATTCCCTGGATCTACAAGTCAGATCTGAGGGTAACTGTCTGCATGTCTGATTCTGATGTTAATATACAATTCACATCACTGTGATAAACACTGGCTGGTATCATAATGTAGGCAGAGTACTCTGGTAGGAATGAATTTTGTCACAATTCAGACAGTGATGGTCATGTGTCCAGTTGTTCTGCTAGAGAGATAGGACAGACATATTAGGAAGAAAATCTAAATTAACTATCCACTAAATAGGGACAACAAACTATTCTTGATGTACTTGCATTTTACAGAAGTTGAACATTAACTTTCAACCACAACAAAACATCAAAAGAATTGGAAATGTAAACCTGACTGGGAACACCATAGTTTTACACTATGTTGTTAGTTTGAATGCAAGGAATATCTATCCCTCTAATATACAACATTCACTACAAGAATTCTTGAGGAACGATTTGCCATATTTCTCTTTCCAACAGTTTTCACTCTCAAGCCAAGTTACGATCCTGTCTGAGTAGTGATCCCCAAGAAACAGACTAATATACAAACTACCGATCATGCAAGTAAATAGGGTTGCTTATAAAAGCAGTGCACCCTGGGAGTCACCTACAACTAACTTACAACCTATTTACTGATTAAGTGTATCCCCCTTTGAGTGGCAGTGGAGAGAGGGCAGGCATTGCTCAACTTGAACTGATCCATAATTCCATCCCATCTATATCTTTTCCAATTTGCCGGCATCAGTAAAAGAGTTTGAACCATGGTGCCATCAACAATGGCACAAAAACCCACAAAAGCCAAGAAAGTTATGGATCTAGGTAACAGGGTGTTGCACTTTGTGGATATTAATCTGGAATATCTGATTACATGCATATGAATCTTGTCAGACATTGTGCTCAAACTCATGCATCACAGCACCACAGAGACAGACACCTTTTAACACTCTGTCGGCCACTTTGTATGAAAAATTGAAATAGTAACGAGCACCCATTGTGTGTAATTACTGACCAGCAAGGCAATCTACCAAGAGTCACTTTAACTGATATCTCGATAACGTTGTTGAGCTTTAAACGGGAAATACCTCTAGAGGCAGCCATATTGGATTTGCCCTGTCTCATTACCATACCTTTGACAATGTTAGGTCCTGACCAGAATACAATCAGTCATCATACACATCCTCAGGGCAGGGAGTAGGAGAAACTGATCAAGTGAGTGAGTGAGTGAGTTCAGTTTTATGCCACTCTTAGCAATATTCCAGCAATATCATGGCAGGGGACACCAGAAATAAGCTTCACACATTGTACCCACATTGGGAATCAAGCCTGGGTCTTCAATGTGATGAGCAAACACTTTAACCACTAGACTACCCCAAGTCCCAGAAACTAACCCATAGAAGTGGGTATTAAAAGTACATGATTTACATACACCACACTCACAATCTACCTTGAATTTCTAGGTTTGGGATATGACAAAAGAGAAAAATGTTTACGCTTCATTAGTGTCTTTGCCAAGTCCTGAAGATGAGGTAAGTTGTTTACAGGTGAGCATGAACATGTCAAATCCTGTTGAAGCAATCTCAATAGTCTCACCAACCTCAAGCATATATCTCATGAGACAATGCCCAATGCAAGTCTACAAACACCCATAAAGAGGTCTTCTGAGACTTAAATTCCATCTATACAAGTCACATTCTGTCATCCCCATTCTTTGCCTACCCAATACAGGCCTCCCCTAACTCAAGTCATTTAAGGCAAGTCTACCCACAACTCAAACACATTTCCTTTGAGACTTAATTCCCTCATTACAAATCCTATTTTCTGCTGCTAGTCAATACAGGTCTCCGTGACCTGTGAAGGTCCCGGGGTAGAATAGGCCTTCAGCAACCCATGCTTGCCATAAAAGGCGACTATGCTTGTCGTAAGAGGCGACTAACGGGATCGGGTGGTCAGGCTCGCTGACTTGGTTGACGCGTGTCATCGGTTCCCAATTGCGCAGATCGATGCTCATGTTGTTGATCACTGGATTGTCTGGTCCAGACTCGATTATTTACAGACCGCCGCCATATAACTGTAATATTGCTGAGTGCGGCGTAAAACTAAACTCACTCACTCACTCACTCACAGGTCTCCGTCAACTGAACATATTCTTTTAGAATGCATCTTCTTCTACTGACCATCAGTCCTCTTTCTCAACTCATCCAGCTCCCCCATGTTAAAATGGTTCTGCCACCTTAAACTTAATTCTTGTGAGAATAAACGCCACCCCAATAAATTATCCAGCATTTCAAACACACTTCTTATGAGCACTAAACTCTGTCTCTTCCAAAATTATTTCCTTAAACATCTTCAAACAGCCTGTTTAGCTGTGTCCACGTCTCCCCTCCCTCCACCACTGAACTGCTACACCCATGCATCAAGTAGCAGTTACTCTGTCTTCTGTTGTCTACTCCATAACACAGATGACTGATGCTATTTAGAAGGACTCAGCAGTTCCAATTCAATGTCTTGTTCCAAATACATTGTTCATCTTGTGGTATCCTAGACATTTGAACACTTGACTATGGTGATTTGTAACCCTTATGGTGACACGACACAACTACCTCCACAGTAGAACACTGGGTGGCTTATATTGCATTAAATTGTCCACAACGTCCATCTTGCAACACATTGTCTCAATATGCTATTATTTCGGACCCTGAAACAAAGCTAAGTGCCTGAAAGCAATAGAACAGTAATGTATAATTTACTTGTCTTTGACTGAGTTGAACTATTTGGTTGCATTCTAATCTATTTTGTTTGAAACTTACTACTGATATATTCTTATTTCTATTGAATCACCAAATAATTATAAGTAAGTTGTTTTATTACAATATTCATATCAAATAGTTTATGTAGTTTTACTAGAACCAGGATACTTCAGCACACTCACACAACTGAGAGTGAGTTTGTTTTTACCAATATTCAAGCATTATCACAGTGAGGGACACCAGAAATGGGTTTTACACCTTGTACCCATGTGGGGAATTGAACCTGAGTCTTCACTGTGATGAGTGGATACCTTAACCACTAGGCTACTCTACCAACCCAACAAATAGGAGAACAAGCTTACGCTAAAAAGATTTTCACCATAAACTCAAGTGATTTATGAACCATCTATTTTTCTATTTCCGAGCACAATAACTCTCTTCAACTGCCAACCTTTATCCATTCACCTCACACGCACCATCCCCCAAGCACTCGTCTACTGCTGAAATTTGGAGATGGTGGTTTAAGTTACCAAATCGACTTCCCGCCATGAGCATACTAATTCCTCTGATATGATCATACTCCTTCTACCATCACGAGGGTACTACATTCACCAATATGATATACTTCTACACCATAACAAGCCGGTAATTGAGACAGATCGGGAGGTAGGTTCATAATTGAGCAAGGCTCAGTGCAAAAAGCAATAGAAAGAAAGGCCATCACTTGAAGCAGATTGGATTATGTGGCCAAGTTGGTCTGAACGTGATCTCCGCAATTGCCCAGAACAAGCGTTATCTGTTATTGATTGGCATCATTAGTAACGGAATGATCCCATGTCGATGACGGAAATAAAACACTACACCGTTGGTTATATGGATGTTGGTCACAATCATGGTCAGAAGAATACTGAATTCTACCTTCAGAAATATCGACTGGGTCAAAATTGCAGAGGTGTGGAAAAAGTGGCAGTATGTGATACATAGTCTTGACACAAGCGGGAAGAGTCGGAGAAGGAAGAGAACAGTGAGACATACAGAACTGCCCTCTGCTGAAATGTCCCAAATACATGATAAAGGTGACAAAAAAATTTGTGAAGTGTTCATTGAACATTAATTCTGCAAGAATATTTGATCTGCTAATGATCAGCTAACTCTCAAATCTTTAATGTTTTTATAATTAGTTACTATTTATAATGACTATATTATTAGGAAAACAAAGAATCCAAGAAAAAGAATTCCAGTTGTTAATGAAAGTACTCACTTAACCCTCATCTTTCAGTGCATCGGTGACCTATTCGAGGGAGTTCAATCAATCAGCAATCAATTACCCAGCTATTTCACAGCGAACTGCTGAAACTCAATCTGTACCAGCACACCAGAGTTGGACAGTAAGAGTAGTGAGTGAGTGAGTTTAGTTTTATGCCACTCTTAGCACATACCAGCAAAATCACAGTTGGGGACACCAGAAATGGGCTTCACCACTGCATTCATGAGTGGATTCAAACCCGTGTCCTTGGCATGAGAAGCAAATGCTTTAACAACTACGCTACCCCGCCACCCCCAGAAGAAGGCAAGACTTTTATTTCAACATGGATTATAGTTCAATAAAAGCAGGATTTCATATTCTGCTCACAGGCAATACACAAACAGTCTGTTCTTACTTATTTAAAACACTCAAGACAGTTGAAAGGTTTTTCTTAAATTCTTCAAAACAAAGTGATTTCTACTAATTCCAAGTAGAAAAAAATATACTTATGACTGTAATTATATTTCTTTTATTTTGAATATAATCAAGGCAGATTGAAATGGTGGAATATAATTACTCATACATGATGCAGGACAAGCACCTGGAATAAGACCCAATACTACATGGAGTATAACAGAAACAATAGCCAAAGTTCACTCTTCTTTTTCGTCTACTAACACCTGATCCTAATTCATAACTATGGAAGAAACATTACTTATCTGTTGTCTAAGTCATGGTGATGATTTACATAAGTAACTTTTACAAACACCCATGGGATTTGGCTCCTTTGAACACACTGGGAGGCACAAAAGCCCTCAAGGCCAATGAGTAAATATCCTGACTTACAGATGCCTACATCCCAGATGCTGGGGATGGAGAGAAACTGTATCACCTGCACTGATCACCTGTGTGACATGTCCACCATCACAACCAGATCATAACGGCAGACAGCATCAAGTTCTCTTTTGCCCTTATCAACCAGGGTCTGACTGCAAACTGTTTTGCTCCTACTTCAATACTAGCTTTTCCTCACTAGAAACAAACTATGCTTACTGGTTGCACATTTAGCTTTCAGTTGAAAAGAATCTCAAACATCAACCATACTCAAAATACATATCAGATATGCAAAACAAGCCTTAATTGCACCTTAACTTTACAGTGTGTGTGAGTGAGAAAGGATGGTTTCATGCCAGTTTCAGCAATATTCCAGCAATATCACGGTATTGGACACCAGAAATGGGCTTCACACATTGCACCTAAGGGGTAATCAAACCTAGGTTTTCAGCATGACAGGCCAACACTTTAACCACTAGGATGCCCAACACTAACTCCATAACAACTTGTACAAAGGGTTCAAGAAACAAGGGTAGGACATACAGTTTCTCCAGCAGTATGGGATGATGAAGTTCACCAGCACAAAGTAAATGACAGACCATGCATTCTGTGATCAGATCTGAACCACAAAAACCAACATGGGTTGAGAAAGTGAGAGAGTATAGTTTTACGCTGCACTCAGCAACATTCCAATATGTGTCAGCAGTCGGTAAATATTTAAGTCTGGACAAGACAATCCAGGGATCAACATCATGATCATCATTCCACACAAATGGAATAAGATGACATGCGTCCACCAAGACAGTGAGCCTAACCAACCAAACCCGTTAGTCACCTCTTACGAAAAGCATGGGTTACTGAAAATTAATTTTAATTGGGATCTTCACTGGTGATATGTATTAACTCTGCCAATCTGCATGTTCAAAACATTTACAAACACATCTAGATGTACTGAGTATCCTTTGTCGTCCACACCTGTCCTTGAATGGCTGATACAACTCCCAGCTGTTGCTAAGAGTAAATTATTTAGCATTTAAACCTCCAGTAAGTAAGTGGATTAGGCTATAAATGTTCATTGTGTTAAAGAAGGTAAAACTACACAGACAGTTATTTATGAAAAAACACATACTCGACCTAAGTGGCATGCCTTGTTCATCAATATTGTATTGAAGACCCTTTAAGTTAAGACACAGCTTCTGTATTACAGCTTGTACAAATCTGTACCCACAGCTGTGTTGCTCTTCAGGTGAAAAGAACTAATTAGATAAGGTACACATGACATAATGAGGCACGCTGTTATGCAGTGTATGCTGGAATAACAACTTGTCTTCATCCATTCTGCTACCTGTGGACAGATGATACTTTACCAGAAGCCTGGGACCACCTTGTTGTCAGATTTAGAATTGGTTGGTTATCTGTTGGGTGTCGTCCCCTGTCAGTATCATAGCACTGTAATTATACTTACTCTCTTAAACAATGCCAGTGTTCCATATGGTTACTTCTTCCTTTCAAGATCTACTTTACTGTAGACATACGAGTTTACTCGTAAACTGTACCAATCAAAAAGTAAAACAGTAAAAAATAAAAAAATTAAATAAATAAAAAAAGATAAAATTTCCACAACCTCTAAAACACTTTTTGGACAAAGCAAAAAAAGTTTCATAACTGAAGTTTCTAACCTTCAAACAAGTCCTTGACAGATCAATAAAGCATTGCATAGACATCAAAAGAGATTTGAAATCTGTACTTCAGAACATTTATTATACCATAGAGGGAAACAGTAGTCCCCTGCTGCTTAAAGCACAAAAAATAGAAAACAATTTCCTCCAATATACAGCCCAGCATTACTCTTAATAAGAGCTGATGAGTCTGTGAGGACTTTTGATGTACATAAAATCTGGACTGGGCATCACATGATGGTCATAGTGGGCACCCCTGGGAAGGCCCAAGGTACAGCGTCTAGACGAGGTGCTTTAATCCGAGCAGGAAACTAATTATCAATACATGATAATACGTAAATAAATGCAAGATAACATATGACCAGCAGCCTAATTCTGAAAACCTTTAATCCTCTGCTGGTTTGTTTTCTGCTTTGTGTGCTCTTCAATGTTCATGCCTGACAGGGACGATCATTTTCATTTTTTTCATGTCAGTGTTCATAATGCATGACTTAAGAACGTAACAAATTTTAAAAATAAGGGAATTTATAAAAAGAGTTTCAGATCAAGTATTTGTTTTGCTATTTTGACTCTATGTAGCATACATTGCATGTGTAATGGCAAGTGAAAGAGATTTCCTGACATTATAAATGGTACAAAAGTTACTTAAAATCATATAAGAACAAATTGGCTTGGACAATGACCAACAGAACGACTCACCAGAAACTTACTCTGAGAATGATGCACAAAGTGACTTCCTACAAAATGACTCTGACAATAATCGCAGGGAAAGGCAGGGGCCATGGGGCCATTTTGCACATTATGAATGAAAAATGGCCCATTCAAATTTTGAAGTTTACTATTGAAACAAGGGCAGTGGCCATTCTAAATTCAGAAAAGGGCTAATAATCTTGAAAATGGCCCATAGTCAAAGTTCTCTTTCCCGGTCCCTGTAACTGTTTGAAAGACTCACCACAAACTGACTGTGACAATGATGCACAAATGGACACCCACAAACTAACTCTGATCACCTAGCCAGAGTGTTTCCACTTGTACAGTATTTCATTCCACAGCATGTCCCCTTGTTGCTGGGGAAAACCCCAACAAATACATATCTGAGAAATTAACAGCTCTGGAAAAAATCACAAGTGTTTTCAAAAGACATCAAGGTGGTTTTGATATTGGAACAGACACTCAAAGCATCCTGTCACACCTAAGGGATGCAACTATGCAATGAAGTATTCCACATGACATCTGGCCCCCAGGTCTGTTTTTGTACTTACTAGATAGCTACACACCCACTTGGCTCTGTTATCTCAACAACTCTACCACATGCCTATCCTAAATACACTCTGCCTTTTAGCAACAATTTATACTGATGCAGTTTTGAGCCAAGAGCTTTTCACTTTTTATCAGAACTGATAACCAGCATAATGGTAGGTGCACTGTAAATGTTACAGTCAGAAGGCCGTAATAATGGCTTTCACCAGAGTCCATCTTGAAAATATATCTGTACCACTTTTGACCTTGGTGAAAGGAGATTGCTGGTGAAAAACACAAATGCATAGCATCACTGATAACAGACTTAATGTTATGTATAGAAAAGTGCCTCATCAAAATAGCTGGAGTTTTGTTTTGCAGATGTAAAGATTCAAAAAGTAGTTATAATTACAGATTTTAAACTGCTTCAAGTCTCAAAAAATCTACACATAAAAATCCACTTACTTAGAGTAGTCCTACTTATGAAAAGAAGACAAGGAAGATGTTACATGACTGTGAGCAGCCTTGGGTGGATATCAGTTTGGTATGAACCTGCCTGTCTTGGGTTGATGTCAAATTGGTATGAACCTGAACTGTCTTGGGTTGATGTCAGATTGGTATGAACCTGATCTGTCTTGGGTTAATGTCAGATTGGTATGAACCTGAACTGTCTTGGGTGGATGTCAGCTTGGTATGAACCTGAACTGCCTTGGGTCAATATCAGTTTGGTATGACACCAATTGGCCTAAAGGAAATGCCAGCTTGATATGTAATTGGACTGGTATGAGTGGACAGAGAAGTTTCATATGACATCAAATGGCCTGAAGTGACTGTCACCACCTTTGTATGAATCTAAACTGGCTTTTGTGTATGTCAGTACAGTATGGACGCACACGTCTGAAGTGAATGTTAGCTTGGTATGAACTAAGTGGCCAACCTGATCACATGACTGATTCAGTCATATCTTATCAGTGAGTGAGTGAATGATTGAGTTCAGTTTTACGCCAGTTTAAGCAGTATTCCAGCAATATCACTCCAGAGAACACCAGAAATGAGCTTCACCATGTGGGGAATCGAACCAGGTCTTTTGCATGACAGGCAAACGCTACTTACATCCTGCATAGGTTTCTAGAGGATAATTCCAGCCATGAAACCACACAGAACCTGAGTCTGACAAACAATGACAGGTAACAAAAGTTGTTACAGTTGTAGTCAGGTGTAATAATTTCCCTTCTCTCTCAAAACACCAGAGGTCTGTGATTTAAGAGTACCATAATCTGGGTGACAATCTAATCCAAACAAGTTACCTAGAATGAACCACAAATTTCCTTCCATTGTTTAAAACACATTGCTGTTGATGTAGAGGTATTTTTAAGAAAAATAACCTTATTTAACAATCTTAGGGGGTTTTAGGTGAAAGACTTTCTTGAGAACAGGAGGGTTTATGTTCAAGATGCAAAATCTTTACATGAAGGATTTACATGGGATACACAAAACTTCAAATGAACAATGACAAACAAAGGTGAAATCCAGCAAAAACATGGTAAAATGCATTCTGTTTATCCTTTAAACTTAAACCCAAAACAAAACATCTCATAAAACTAAATACTGTAATTTTACGACTCTACTCAGAGTGATTAACTATTGATTTTTTTACAATTTTTTGTTCATAATATGACCCCTAGATACGGCATACATAGCTATTACTGTGGTATTTACATATTGCTCAGAGAGATTCATGTACAATCATGTCTAACCAAATATCAAATTAAATAGAACTGAAGATTAATGTGTCATAACCAGATGGTATTTTCTGGAATAACAAGCAATGAAAATAGAAATACCCCTATAAAATAACCAAAATCAATCGTGATTCACTTGATTCCCAATCTCACTGATATTAACGGTAAATGGATTTCTAAGTATCCACTTCATTCAACTTTCCAATTGTACAAACATCGCCCACTGCGTGAGATGTTATGTGCTGTGCAAGGTGAACCTACAAAACCATAAACTGCAAGATTTTTTTAGGATGCTTTTAGACATACTGTTTGTTGGTCTGTCACTGTTGGAGACACCACTCATGCTGGAAATTGTACCCAGTCTTTTATTAGTGAACAAGGAATGGTACATGCTCTCAGATCACACGTATCATTTTAGTGTCAGAGACATCAGAGTCCCATCAGAGGGTAATAAACCAACACTTGGTCACAGAAATAAAACAATATTCAAAATATATACATATGTTTATCTACAAAACATATCCAATGGATCTCAGAACAAACCTTACAGCAAAGGCAACCTAGAAGGACCAGCTGCAGTGGGACTGGTTCATTGGTTACCAATGACACAGAATCTGGTATGAAAACAGGAACTCACAGGCACTCAAACGGATCCTTTCAGCAAGTTATATTTCAACTATCTACTTGATGTGTGGGAGGGCATGGTGGGACATTCTTAACAAAAGCACATGTGTGGCGGAACCAAGAATCCAGAAAGATGAACCAAGTAACACTCTCTAGCACACTTTCTCCCTCATAATGACTTTTAAATATGGAAAATCCTGTGTGTTGATATCATGTCTAATATCTGTGCCTATCAATCTCAGGACTTCAAAAGATGGGACACATGTTTTGAAGAACATATCTCCCTGGAATCCACCTCTCATCACTGGGTCATCTGCCAGCCATCAGTTGGAGGCAGGGGGAGACAACTCCTGCTACCCCCTACCATCATAGATTTTCTTGCTTTCTTTGGTTCATCTGTGACCTTAGTCACCTCAATGTTAACAGTTGGGGAGACAACTCCTGCCACCCCCATCACTATAGCTTCTCCTGCTTTCATTTGAGGTTTAATAGACTAGTCCCTAGTCTCTGAATATACATTATGTTAATAGTAACAAACTACATAAGAATAGAAAAGGAGCCCCAGGGAAACCAGAGAACTGGAGGAAATCTAGACATGCTTAATTTAAGGCTTTAGTATTGTAGAGAGGGAAAATAGTTGAAAGTGGGAAGAATAATGTGGGTGAGGGACTGTAAGACAGACTAGCGGTTCATCTGTAACCTACGTCACCTCAGTGTTAAAAGTAGGGGAGAAAGCTGTGGGTGGAGACTGAGTGGAGACTGTGTTCAAATCCTACCTTTCCCTACATCCAAACCTTGAAGAGGTTGAGTTTGGGGAGAGGCATAAACTGACTCCTAAACCACACTCCCTAAGCATCCATATCTCACCATTATCAACCCTGTACTATTTTTGCAGTATTTCCTGATTACTTCTTACAACGAAGAAACCCTGTTTTTATCTAGTGCAATCTATGGAACAAGATTGTCTTAGTGGATAAGTACTGGGTTGGACAATACTTTAATCAAGGTAGCACGGAGTTGAGAGATTCATGCACGAGGAGTAGGAAGAATCATGATGGACAGCAGCAACAGCACAACAGGAAACAGTTTACAATTCAACAGATATCAACACTTTTCCAGCCACATTACAATAGCCTCCAGCACTGAATATTTGAAACCAGTTATGAAGAAGAACTGCACTCTTTCACCACTTGAACATCAACCCAGGACAAGCTTACCCAGTGTTAATTTCTCCTTGGAATAGCAGCATAGTATTTTTATTATGCTCCACTATACTAACCAGTTGAATATACTTTGTCAGTCTGCAAAGTCTTTTGCCAAGAAATTATTGCAAGTATCTCACACTCACAAACCTTAACTGCCTATGGAAATTTTGCGATATCCAGTTGATAGATTACTGGAGCTGCAAGCAAGTGTTACTTGTTGTTTTTATACAATAGATGCATGTGGAATAGTTGACAAGGAAAGATGGAGAAGCATGTTCATCTGACAGTACAGACTTGCTGTAACTAAGCACTCAGACCAGACCGCAGGATAGTGAACTTCCCTGATGGGACTACTGACAGAGTGACAATGTGTAATTAAGAAAACAAACATGTAAGATGGACAACGTGTGGAAAGAAACAAAAAAAGTACACCTCCTTACACTTTTTCAATTGTTGCTGATCTACCAATATAAAGGTGTTAATCAACTATTGCAAGTGAGTGTCACTTCTAGTTCTGGCAGTCCTTTCCTGCTTGCCACACTTTGGCAGATTTACATTATTACACAGAGGAAGCAGCTTTCTAAAAGTCAAAGGTTAAGGTGTAAATGCTAAAAAAGAAAATTAAGTTCTGATTTTCCCTGGGATAGTTCCATCAGTCAATTGCATTTTAAATGGCACCACCTTTCTACTAACTTAAACCCATGATACATATGGTTAAGTCTTGTTGTCCACCCAAGAGTTATATCAGTCAAAAGCATATATTTGCAGTTTTCCAAAGCTTCATTTGGTTTTCCCATGTGCCTGTTCTTCATGAGTTCAGCTGCACTCCCAGAAGATGGCTAGAGCTGAAACTGTCCCTTTACTCATACCAAGTCTACTGAAGAAGCTGGTCAGTAAGACACCCTCTACCTGTCATAATGCTGCCATGCACTTCATGCTGCAGATGATGGACTAGATTTTGCAGCTTTGTAGTTGAGCACATCTCATTGAAGTCTTGTCTTCTCTCATAGGTTCAGTTCAAAAAAATGGATTCAGGTTCCTTCATTAAAATCACTAAACTCACATACCCGATTTCAAAATATCCGGTAAAAGAAATTCTTCAGCTGAAAATAGAATACTATCGGATATCAAGCAAAAATATTCCTTTTAACATACTGGACATGCTGACCTCTGCACTTTATGGATGTAAGACTATATCCTTAATGACATTTCAAAGGATGATTGCTTGGTCTCAAGTTCATGAAGGAAAATGACTAGGACAGGACTTTGATGCTGATGAAGGGCAATAAAGAATGAGATGGCTTACCTCATTACGGATTGAGTATATTCATATCCTCTTAATAAACAAGTTATACCATGGTTCAAAAATATGCATTCTACTTGGTGTATAACAGCCCATGTCTACACTGTTTGCAGTGTATTTGGTGTATTACATATATGTAATTGTGACACAGACCAGCATCTTGTAACACTGAAGGATTGTGTGTGTCCTGATTGTACAGGTTACACCTGATTGTGGCACTGACCAGCATGTTGTAACACTGATGGATTGTGTATGTCCTTATTGTACAGGTTACACCTGATTGTGGCACAGACCAGCATGTGGTAATGTTGGTGAATTGTGTGTGTCCTGATTGCATGGGCTGCACCTGATTGTGACACAGGCCAACATGTACTATCCATGCACCTTCCCATCTTATGAACGCCATGAGATAGCAGTAACCTTTTCTGCCGTGGATGTTTGAGAAAACCCACATGGTAATGTGCAACTTCAAAACACAAAACAGTGTTGTGCTGCTATCTATTAGCTAATATTTCAATGGTTACAAAGGGTCCCAGAGGTGGGTCCAAGCCATCAAACAGGGCATGGACGAATGGCAACTATGAACACCAGTCCAACAGCCGATAGACTGCAAGACAATCTGGCAGCAAGGTTTAGTGTAGCCAGTCAGGAGTATCAGTCAGGGTAAACAGCAGACAGAGATGAGAGTGCCCTGGCGTACACAGATCAGCCCTGTTTGGGGTTGCTGTCAGATGGAGAATGCATTACGACATTGTTTTTATGGTATTTTGGTTTATCATGCCCAGAGGTTGGCCAACCCAGATTTACGGAAATGTCAAACATCCGTCAACTAAAGCAGGGAGATTACTGATCAACTTGCCATGTCACGCTCTGAATGTTTCAAATATCTACACTTAAAGTATCAGATTTAGAAAAGGAAAAAACAACTAGGTGCATGGTGATTAAAATACACAAAGCGTTTCATTTTTCAACATGGTTTTGTGTCCCCATAAATCATGAAAATTCAACTTCTGCCTAACGATCATAATCACCACATAAAACAATATGAAACTACAAAACTGCTATAAAACTGTTTGTTGCATTGTTAAACAGGAACCATACCTAGAACACTGCAAGATAGAAAATAAATGGGCATCTACTTCAGAAACCTAAGACTGAGTTAATACAGACTAATAACTGAACTGGGTAGAAGACCACGTCTGTGGTCTATACTCAGTCCTCGAGGCTGAGTGAGCGAGTGAGTTGGATTTTATGATGCTTTCAGCAATATTCCAGCAATACCATGTAGGGGAACATCAGAATTGGGCTTCACCCATGTGGGGAAATGAACAATGGCCTTTAGCATTGCTAGCGAACACTTTAAGGTTACCCCAATGCCTCCTTGAGGATGAAGAACACATTTGAAGTAAACTGTCTTGTCGGAAACATTCCAATGTAAGATACTCCTTATTTTAATAACCTTTCCTCTTAAATTAGTTCTGTTCCTACACCACCAAAAAAAGCCCCTAGGTTTTTGTTTACAAATAATGTACCAAATAGCACAGAAATATTCTGCTGCCAGAAGAAACTTTAAACAAATGAAGATTTCCAGATTGCCCTGACCCCTGAAGGTCCCCGGGTAGAACAGGCCTTCAGCAACCCATGCTTGTCATAAAAGGCAGCCATGCTTGTCGTAAGAAGTGACTAACGGGATCGGGTGGTCACGCTCGCTGACTTGGTCGACATGTGTCATCGGTTCCCAACTGCGCAGATCAATGCTCATGTTGTTGATCACTGGATTCTCTGGACCAGACTCAATTATTTACAGACCACCGCCATATGGCTGGAATATTGCTGAGTGTGGCTTAAAACTAGACTCACTAACTCACTCAAGATTGTCCTTGATCATTATACACATATATGTATTGTTACTCAGACTTATCACATGCCTTGTATATGTAGCTAAAAGAATACTGTTTCTACATGGAGTGTTTGTGCAATAAATACCTTGTATTTTGTATGAACACTTATACACCCACTTATGGCTTCAACATAATTGTTATATAGCCATCTAACATTTTTAGCAGACATTTTACAAATACATAGTGTTTTCCACACTGGAGATCCTCTGCTAAGATCACTCTTCCTGTAACTGTCAACATCTCTTGCAGCACATTACTCAAAAAAATAGTGTGGGATTTTTTTGTCCGAAGTTCCTCACTTCTAGTTCATAGAGACAAGTGACCTCACTTTGGTCTAATACATGCTATGAGCACCTGAGACTTCACAGAACACGACAATAAATGGTAAGCACTGACAATACAGACGATTCCTTGTTTCATACACTAGGGACATGAAGGAGCACATGAAAGTACAATTGTTCTAATGTTCTTTCTCTGGTTTCTTCACAAGCTTTGTACTGTACTTTGGATGATTATTTGAAAATAAGTTAAGGAATATTTGTATTTTCATATGCTCCCTTATTGGTTTTGGTCAGTTCATGTGATACATTTTCCTCGGCCTTGTATTGTCAAAGCTAACCATCTACCATTAAGTCTCTCTCTGCCATTCTCCGCACATCACTATGTCCCGAGACTGTCAGGGATGTTTCAACATCAGTGGTCCATTGAGGACCATGTATTGTAAATACTAGCTATCTACCATCAAGTTAGTGTGGTCATTGTCTCTCTTTGGAGTTCTCCACAGTTCACTATATTCTCTGTCTGGGATGTTTCAACATCAGTGGTTCACTGAGGACCACAATCTACTGAAACATGATACCCTTGCATTGAAGTGTCTGGACATTTAATTTCCGTCATCAAATGTGACAAGTACCAGGTTCAGAACTAGACTGCGGAAATTATACTGTACTAGCTGTTCTCTTGTGTCACCTAGGTGCAACAAAGGCTTCTCCCTGAAACACATCATGAACAGTTGTCATCCAGCAGACAAGCATCATCAGTTTAGTCCTGCCTGACTTCTTGAAGAAAACATATCAATGTCTTGCTCATTTTTTCTGCCATTTATGCAGGTTACATAACATATAACTACTGGTTGTGGTGTGTGGCACTGTGGAAAGATCACAGATCACTAATCAGTTGAAATTAGGGAACAATGGTCACTGAGAATCCTTGGATGGGTGATTGTGTCATAGAATGACTCCTATGGGTTTTAAGACTTCAGGCCTGCAGCACAATAAAATATATAAAACACAACTGGTCTCACATTAGGCAAGTGAGTTTGTTCAAAAGTGCCCCTGTTCACCTGGTAGTGAATGGGTACCTGGTGGGTTGAGATGTTCGTCACCTACTACTTCACAGCTTAGGTTGGAGTGCACACTGATGATTAACAATGTTTTCTCTCCAAACATAATATCCAAATATGGAAATGGAAATGCACCTTATGAATGGACTGTTCTTACTGTTGTAGATATTTCAGGCAGAAATGGCCTTGTTTCTTAGATAGCGAGTGAGAATATAAGGGAAATAACTCCCTCCAGAAGACACAGTACTTGTGCATTAGACATTGAGCAGAAACAACAGGCTATGTCATCTCCAAGCTGGGGAATATAAGGGAAATAACTCCCTCCAGAAGACACATTACTTGTGCATTAGACATTGAGCAGAAACAACAGGCATTGTCATCTCCAAGCTGGGGAATATAAGGGAAATAACTCCCTCCAGAAGACACAGTACTTGTACATTAGACATTGAGCAGAAACAACAGGCTGTGTGTTATCTCCATACAAATCTCCTTTTTTCAGGCTTGACACGTTCACACTAACTACACACTCCTCTTTCACTTCCATCATGAACTGACAAGCGCACAGACCTTGCCACAATCTAGACAACAAACATGTTATTTTCCATCCAACATTATGACATGCTATCTCAATTACCCAGTGTTTGTTTGCCTAGACTAACACTGGCACGTGGCCAAAGCACAAAAAGTCTCAATGTTAACTATATATAATTATCCCTTCAGAGAGTATTTTACACTTTTGAATAGTTAAGTATTATTTGAAAAGGTGCTTATTCATGGAGACCACCCACGCAAATTGTCTTACAGTGGGTACGGTTGAATTATTGTTAAACCTACCCTCCAGATATATACTTCTTGTTAAATGAGGTGTTGGCTTAGACTGGCTCCTTCAGAAAATCCAATACACATTGTTATAGATCCCTAATTGTTATTGACTATATTGTTACCTGTAAAACTAAGTGTCTTTTAAGTAAAGCATGAGTTGTTTATAAATACATTACGCTATGAACTTAAAGGGACCATACCTCATACACATTTGGATGGAAATATACAGTGTCCAGTAACCCCACCAAAACATGTTGACTACTGGCAATTTGTTACAAATGTGTTTGTTATAGGTATCCAGGTGAAACATTGTACAAATCTTCATTGACACTCAGTGCAATCAACACCACTGCCAAACTGATATAGATATGGAATTTGATATTTTGAAAGCATAATACTCTACTTGAAAGTCAAAGTCACAGCTAAATGTGAAAAGGTTCCTATGTGAGTATTTACGGTAGTTGTTGCTGATCCAGACATAATTACACCCATTCTTGTGATGTGTCCCAAGTAAATGTTCATTAATATCCTTTGTAGGATGTGGCAAAGGTTCCAATCTGGAAAATTACTGGCAATTTTTGTCAACAGAATTTCAAAGGAAAGACTCAATGACAAATGCAAATGTCATCTACCAAGCCAATAACAACAACTAGCAGCAAATATTTCTCTGTGGAGTCTCGGATAGTGTGCTAGAGCAGCAAGCACATGACGGGACATCCTGCCAAGAGCTACTTCACTGTCTTTTACACTCACAACTTGATGTGTCTCTTATTTCCTTAGAGGTTTCAGATTGGGATAGGTAGATACTATTTCAGTGATGGCATTGATACTTCTTGTGTACCCATCCAGAGAGGCTAGAGTTCTATCATGCGACCTACCAGGGCTCACAGGACATGTAGCCAGCATGCAGCCAACAAAGGAAGTTTGTCTTACTTTTTCTCCTTAAGTAAACAAGATATAGACTTACGGGCTGCTAGGATATCACTACTTAATGGTAAGTCATGCGCGTTCACTCACATATGGAATTTCATTGAAAAGAAGGATGACTGGGTTTTCTCAGTGAAGGAAACAAATGGAAGGAATTGTTTACAACTGACAGAGATTAACCCCCAAATACTCTGGCAGCCTTTTCATGAAGCTGTCTTAGCTATATCTCATCATAGCAACTTAATGCTAAAGTTTCCACTACCTTAAGAGCCATTCCTGATGGCTTAAACCTACTGCAATGTTATCTGACATTGGATGTTGCTATTCTTGTCAAAGACCCAGCTCTCTTGTCACAGAGGTATGATAAGCTGAGGTGATGGCAGTGATGTCATTGCTTACTCTAAGACTTTCCCAAGAACAAAGTTCACGTATGCAATATTTTGCATGTACACACACACACGCACGCATTTGAAAATCTTTTGAACCTCTAAAAATTTAAAGGGTGAACTGCATCTTGATAAAAGTTAATGAGCTGAATATCACAGATGTCTATTTCATCCTTGAAACTAAAATCACAAAATAAACACAGACATAAGTAATTATCCTGTTTGTATGAACGTTTCTTTGATATATATTTAAGCTTTCTTTGAGCTAGCTTGTAACCCTAACATTCTATAAACTGTAACTGTGGAGGACCTCAAATGCTGCAAAACAGAAATTTATACATCTACCAGGTCAAGGAATACGTGCTTTTCACCACACTTTTTACCAACCACATAATGATAATGATATTTTTGAAAAAATAGTGCTGTAATCTCATTTATATAAAATCTTTCACTTTATTACGATGCTTCTCTGTAAGGCCTTGAGACAGATGGGTGGTAACATGGAATAATGATCCAGCATGTGCAGCTAACAACTGTAACACTTTCATTTAATCACACAGATATATACGGTCAGGTTGCCATCAACAAAAACACTATGGTTTCTGTCTGCAAATGACGTCAGTTTTCTTTCCCAAAAAACAGCACACAGATAAGAATTTTGACATGCTCCTTTCAACACTCGATGGACAGTATTCATTCATGGATTAAAAGTAGGCTATATAGTGGAATGCTACTTATCCTATCAATAGTTCTTAAATACTACTACACCGAACAAAGTATGTGAATAATGCCTAATACTGCAACAATGTAATAATGTGTGAATACTTAATTATACTGCACCATTGTATTAATGTGTGAATACTACCTAATAATGCACCTGTACTGGAGTGTGAATACAACATAATAATGCACCATTGTATCCATGTGTGAACACTACCTAATACTGCACCTTATATCACAGTGTGAATACCACATAATAGTATTATTAGTGCACCAGACATATTAGAGTGTCCAAATTTTTCAGCTCTTTTGGCAAAAAACACATGAAATATCCCATGAAAACACATACAAAATGTAAGCACTGATGCAGCAATTCAACTCACTAAATCCACAAACACTTGGAGTAGCTGAACCACAAAATGTCTTATTACCTGATCATTGGCAAATGATAATGGCCTCCGGGCAATATCCATGTTATCCAGCTGTAATTTGGTGACTGCTCGCTCTGGAAACAAAGAAAACAACTCTTAAGTACTTTGTACGACAGAAAATTGAAAACACATCAATCACAGTTGACATTTAACAGCACCTTCATATGCTGTAATCCATCTTATGGATATGGATTATGGATGTAAGTCCCTGTAAAATGTGTACAATTTGGAAAGGGCACCTTATTGTTTTCCATAGTAAATGTCAATATGGCGAGATTGACAAATGCATTGAAGTTGTGTGTGTGTGCACTACATGTTACACTAAGTGGCTTTGTGGCTTCATTAGGAAGGGAATAAAACTGAATACATGCACGCTGTCCCACAGGATTCTGACACCCACAGAAATGCACACTTATTGTATGCATCCTGTGCACTCAAATAAAGCTTTTGCATTATTGGTTTTCTACTTTATAATACCACCAAATACTTATTAGCAAATCACTCTTTGGTCTATTAGCAAGTGGTTACTGTAATGGAGTTGCTGAAAACAGTCTATTAAGGAGTGAAAGAGTACACATTTGGGATACGATGCCCTGTGACATCCAAGCCTGCAAGCCTAACCACTAATTCCTGGTAGTTGCCTTTCACCAGTTTGGGTTGGCTGATTTGGTTGTCATGTGTCATTGTATCCCAATTTCATACATTGATGCTTATGCTGTTGATCACAGGATTGTCTGGACTCAATTATTCAGGGACCTCTGCCATAGAGCTGGAATACTGCTGAGTGCTATATCAAACTAAACTCACTCACTCTCTCCTGAGGATGGTTGTTTGCTGCTTTTAACAATATCCCATCACTATCATGGTAGGGAACATGAGAAATGGGCTTCAAACATTGTGGGGACTCAAAGCCAATTCTTTGGTCTGACAAGCAAACACTTGAACCACTCAACTAATCCATCAATGGTCTTGAAGGTAATAGAAGCCACATTTTCACACAAAACTTCAGAAATGTAACAATGTGACACTAATAGGCAATTTCATACTCTCTATATCAATGCTATTTCTGTATCATATTTGAACAAGTTATGAATCATCACAGCACTCCTTTTGTAAACAGATATTTGATAATCAACAGTAACTGCCTATCATAGAAAGCCAGGAGAAATATGAACATCACATTCAGTGTATAATCACCACAACAGGTCATAGGAAACTGGCAATAGTTTCCAAATATAACTAAAATCATGAGATCCCAATCAGCATGCAATGGTACTACAATGTCCAATACATCAATGAATAATGACAGTCTAGAATCACATCAAGGTTTAACGTTAACAGTGGTGGTCAAGGCTATACTCTTTATTTGTAAAGATACAAGGTGTACACAATCAATATGGATCAAATCGAAGTGTTATAAAATTGGTTTCTATCTCACAAAGTATAAGATCTGACAAAACTGATAGCGATGAGCTTCTTGTTAGTACCTCAACCTTAACCAATGTAGAATAAGCTAAAGACAAGCTCCTTGGCATCCCCAATACATAACTTGTAATACGTGACATATTTACTGAACATGTTTGTCCTGACCCTGGTACAAGCTCGCCCTCCCATGTTGCAATATAGGAGACCGCTGCTCCCCAAGTTAATGACCATCACACAGATAGAAATCCCAGCAGGATCTTCCATCAAAGGTAAGCCACGTTGAAATCATCTCATAACCTCTAGTAATTGGGAAACAAACAGCCTCAGCACATTGCCTACAGAAGCTTACTATCTAATATTAATCAATACATTTTCAATCACACAAAATAATGAAAACAAATTTTAGTCCACCCAGGGGATGAAGCATGAAGCAGCTCTATTATACTAGGTGCCTGGGACGACATGATACACGACATATACGATATATGGCTGGCTTTGTGAATCAGGAAGTCCCAGCTTCAAGTAGCATCTAATTATCTCCTACAGATAGGAAATTAAATATGAAACAAATGTCAAGTGTCAAAATATCCTACATCCATATTCTTCATATTCTATCTAGCCAAGGAAAACTCCACCTCCATTTCTATTTTCAGTACTTATTTACTGTTATTTTAACTAATTTGTACCAAAAATAGATTTTTAACTTGTTTATAAATTCTATTACAAATATTATTTATACAGCTTTTGCATCTGAAGTGAGACATAATAGTTTTCATAAGAGCTTCGGATAATAACAAGGCATCACTGTTTTATGTTACTTTTAGCAATATTCCAGCAATATCTTTGAGGGGGACACCAGAAATGGGCTTCACACATTGTTCCCATGTGGGGAATCGAACCCAGGACATTGGACATGACAAGTATGCATTTTAACAACTAGAGAGAGAGAGAGAAAGAGACGCACATGGTACAGAGGATGAGAGAGTGTCTTATGGGAGGCTTCATGGACAACAATATACTCTGGTTGGCAAATGTACACCTTGTGTGAGTGTCAGGTCTCCAAAACAATAGCGTTCATCATTAAACATAATACTGACTACTGATGGGGTTTATTGGTTCCATCCACTCTTTTAAAAACATACAACCAATATGATGTAAAAACTGGCACTCCAGTATTGTAGACAAAAAGACAAACTCTGGTAACCTTTCTAAATAGCCAGGTTGGGAAACTTTCAAAATTTCTCTGTTTGATGTGGATGTAAAGGACAGTGTCCATTCTTTTTTACCATCAAGTTCATTTTTCATTCCATTTCATTCATGTCTGGAACAAATCTTTGGTATCACCCATTCTACATCTCAACTGTGTAATTGGTGAGAGAGGCTATGAGTTTTTTAGGCATCCATTTCTTAATGCCTTGAGTGAGTGAGTGAGTGAAATTAGTTCCATACCACACAATATTCTAGCAATATCATGATGGACAACACCAAATGGACTTCACACACCGTACCCATGTGGAAGTGACGTGACAAGCACACCACTAGGCTACCCCACCACCCACTTAATACCTTGTGTTCGTTGCACACACAAGACAGAGTTCTTTTTTTCTGGTACTGATTCCTAATGCCCTCCATTTCATCGGTTTGGGAGAGAAGGGGTTTGATCTTCTGCTGCTACCCATTCAAAATCCCATTCAAAATCCCATTCAAAATCCCATTCAAAATCCCCACTGTTTGACAAGTCTATGAGACAGAAGGAGGAGATTTTGCAGACACCAATTTCAAAATCCTACATGTTTGGCTGGTCTGAGAGAGGGTGCCAAGGTGAATTTGCACCCAGCAATATTTGTCAACAGTGAACAAACTGCAACAAGCAAGTTTACAAAACCTATCTTCACAGATCACAACAACAGACCCCCTACTGCTGATTCATCTGAGGCGACAAGACAGAAATGCACTGCCTGGCACACTCCACTATATTCATATCATAAATATATACTAGTTGGTCTCTATCAATCCCTCATAAACTGACCTTTCACAGAAACTTCAACAACCATCAACATCACTAAACTATTAATTTACATTTACACCAGTATAAGCAATGCCACGCAAGACTTAACCTGGCACATGCAAAACTATATTAAAAGACATAGCTCAGTAACATAGGCAAACATCCCCAGGTCCCAGCACCACCTTCCAGCTTGTCGAACATCACACGTGAGTGAGCATACAAAGTCATAACGACATGGCCACTGAAAGCCAAGGTGTAAACCAGCGGGGGCTATCGCACCCAATTCACAAGTTCCCAAGACATTTTCATCTATGATGAATTGTCTGTCAAAACGAACTGAGCATTCAAAGAAGCAAAGCGTAGAAACTGTCAAAAGCAATAGTTCTCTCCCTGGAAGAATTTGTGTTTTTTTTGTTCTAATCCAGCTACTACGATTGATAGGGATAACATTTATTGTCTTTATATACTCAAAAACAGTAATCCTATGGTCTCTGAAGTAATCTGTCAAGCTTTACATTAAGTTATGGAAAATTTTAAAGAGTGCAAAGCTCATAAGCTGAGACAACTGTGAAATCTGCAGCAATGATAGCAGCAAGAAGTGTCCACGTAGCAGAGAACTCTTCAGTCATTGAATCTGAATGTGACTGAATCACAGACTTATGCACGGCACTGTCATGTTTGTGTGGCCAGATATTCCTGGCCACAAGTAACATATTTAGAATCACATTTTTTTTCAAACGCATAAATTTCAGTACTGTTTGGGTTTGAATCCAATTGTGGATTTCAGGTGGGTTGCAATGGCGTTTAACGTCATACTTAAGTATTTCACTCAAAACACAATGTGCATGCATGTACATGTGGTCTCTTGTACTAGCCCTGACTTAAGTTAGTTTTATAGTGCTAGCTCAATGTCATGTCATGTCTCAGTTAAGCATGAATATTACACCCACACCCATTTCAATGATTCTGAGCCAACCTGTCCTTGTACCCATTAATTCCGAGTGCCAGACAGGGACCAACAAGTACAATAGTTTAACGTCTTTTGGTATAACGCAGCCTTGGATCAAACTCGCAACCTATATACTGCTCTCCAGGTAGACCCTTTAACCACTACACCAAGGAGGCAACTTCCTTGATTTGAATATGCACTAGAAAGGAACAGCAGCTTGTTTTCACGCAACTGTACACAATGGCGACTACTCTGTCACAGGTTAATGCTCCATAATATTGCAATGTCTATAAATACAAGTTACCAATGACCTCTGCTCTGACAGATTTATATTCGACTATTTTATCAAATTCGAAATTTTTATCAGATGGATTGAATAAGAACAGTTAAAATTATAAACTTTAACCAGAACAGCTACTGCTACATTGGTCAAGAAATACTTGACCAATTTAGCAGTACAACCAGGGACCATTTCCATAATGTACAGAAAACAATACATAATGTACCTTAAAAAGTGACTGATGTTCCCAAAATATAGCACAATTCAAATGTATATATTGCATGAACTAGCCCCCTGAAAGCTAATGCAAATTAGAAAGAATAAATCAGAATGCATAAATATATTGTTCATTGGTAGAGACCCTTGTCTCACCTGGAGAGAGAACATGGTTAGTTCCCATCCCCTGCCTATCTTTGTGTGTTGTTATAGGGCAGTTTTCATTGGTACAGACCCTTGTCCCTCTTGGATAGAGAACCTGGCTAGTTCACTGTCTCCTGCCTATCACTGTGTGTCAACAAGGCTCCCCAAGGCACTACTTAATGTCTGTGTATATTAACCTCCTCATAATGGCACAGACAACTACTCCCATCACATAACTACTCCATCACTGCTGAAGTTTCTCATATAAAATATGTTTCTCCACAACCTTAGTGACAGGTGGAAAGTATGATATCAACTGTAACACTGTAATAAACACCATTGAATTCCTGGAGAGTGACAAAAACATTCATAGATTTACAGTCACAGTGGTTGTCTAGCTATGATCAGACAGTGAGTGAGTGAAGAGGTCTCTCGTCACAAGTGACACCTCAGGGTTAAGTAACCTATAACAGTGAGTGAGTACACCACTTTTAGCAATTTTCCAGCAATATCATGGTGGGAGATACCCGGAATGGGCTTAACACATTCCAGTAAGGAATCAACCCAGGTCTTCAGGATGACAAGTGGATGTTTGAACCTCTTGGCTCCCCTACTGCCCATATAACCTATAAGAGTGCACTACTGTTGATATCAAGTACAGGATAGGGGATGAGATTTTACGCTGTGCTCAGGTAGGTATTCAAACCTAGGAATCTGGCATGATGAGTGAACACATTTACCACTGGTTAAACTCCACTCCTGAGATGGGGCAAACTGGCATAACATAACATATATTTCCACTCTAATTCCTAATCATGGCTGTGTGAGCATTGATATCACCAGGACTCAAGACCTACAAAGTTACCTATACAGGTAAATAACGTTGAGATCACTCAGTTGTTTACAGATTACTGTCACATAGCTGGAATGTTGGGAAGTACAGCATTAAAAAACAACCAAACCAAACGAAAACCAGTATGTAAATAATTAACTTCAGGTCAGGCAACCCAGTGATTAACACAATGAACATCGTTCTATGCAACTGGAATAGAATGACATGTCAACAAGTCCACCATCAGACCATGTTAGTCATCTCTTACATCAAGTTTACTCAAAACCAGGAAATAGGTGCATGGTACAACAGAAAATGGAATTCAGACAGTTTTGAAAATACCTTTCCCATGAGAAAAAAAGATTTCATTTGTTATCTCGTCATTATGGCACAGCTAAAAATACCTTGGAGGACCTTTTTCGGGGAATCATTTACATTTCTTTTAAAGATAAATATTCTATTTCTGTCATTAAATAAACTAACAATATTTCTGGGACTAAATGTCAGTCCACAAAGAGGCCATCATGTTCACAGTCAGTTCAGGACAGTCAGAACATCTTTTGGCCAATCATGACAACTAAAAGCTTCAATATATTTCTTAATCAGATGATCCTTAACAATGTCTTAATCCTAAAATATTGGAGATGTCCTTTGGATATTTGTCTCAAATACTATCTCAACAATATGACAAACATAACCAAGTGTGAAGATTAACATTCACAAAATGGTTTTCATTTAGCAACATGATTGCCATACCATGTCAACATGCTACAAGACAACCCAGTGCCAGATACAATCAGCAAACAGTAACTGTTTATTACCAGTATCTTTCACATCAACTGTATATTTAATAGTTCAGCAATGTTAAAATTTTTGCTGCTAATTCAAATCCACACTCAAGCTGCATGCATATTCAGTATGTGAATCCCACCTTGTACTTGTTTGAAGCTTCTCTTGACAACAATATATTATCACACAATGAACAAGGCTTTTATAACAAGACCAAATTTCTTCATCAGTGCAATTTGGTCTGCTTACAACACATTTCAATCACTAAGTCCCTCCTGATAACTATGTCATTTTTCGATGATTAAAATCCTCTCAAGCTTAAAATGCAAAGTCTTCCTTCACACAAGAACTGGTGGAAAAGCTGGACAGTATTTCAAACATTGATTGGACATTCATTCATGTATAAAATGTCCTGTCAAAATTGTTGCATGCTTCAATAACATCTTTACTATCAAAGTCATTTTCACTCACTTTCAGTTTGTGATATAGATTTGTGGAAAATTGACGGTCTTTTGAAGGAAGACTGTGATCAAAGAAAGGGTGTGATTGCATTGGGAAGCCCTTGACACCCAACAGAATGCACAATAAACCAACTGTTGGCAGTCAAACCTATCAACGTGTAGATGTATTTGGTCACATCAGAATAATGACATGCTATCCAAGACAAGGTTGTTTGTTGTTTAACATGACTGCTGGACATTAATTATTTGGGATATGATGACATATGGCAAGTCATTGAGTCTGACCACCCAATCCCGATAGTTGTCTTTTACAACATGCATAGGTTATTGAAGACCAGTTCTTACTCTGATCTTTATGGGTCTTAGCACCATAATTGCATCATGAAAGTCATGGTACAAGTACAGCTGTATCTATACAAGCAACAAAATCCTTTCCACAAATATTGAAAGCTGACTATTGTTTGCCTGTATTTGGAGTATGTGTTAATGTACTACTGTCAAACAGCAGTGACACCAGCAGGTTTGAAAAGGTGAACATACCATGAACCTGTTGTATACAAAGGTAGGTCAGTTGATTAGTTTGAAAATAGAAAACACAACTAACAGGTCAAAAACTGTACTAGACATTGTTTGCATGATTATTGCATCAGTATTTATATGTCAGCCAAATGTCTTCCATTAAACATTTTGAAAGCCACAACCTTCATAAAACCATGTTCCATGTTTGAGCGAGCATCATGTCATGCTTGCACCTCAGAAGCTGCTGAAGACATTCATGGTGGGAACTGCTGAAATACAGCTCGACAAAGACGTAAAGTTGACTAGTCATAGGTTGGAAGTCAGTCCACTTGTTACCATCTTGTGGAAAAAATTATTCACTCTGATTCTCCTGACAGAGATGTGAACATTACACACTGCCTCGAGTACAGTATGCAGTGTGGAGACTTCCCCGGTAAAAGGCCTTATCCACAGTGAAAAAAAAAGTTTTCAAAACAAGAAAACAAACCAGGGGAACATTATAAGAACATTGACTATCAAAGTCACACTATAAAAAGTTTCAAAAAGTGAAAGTGGAGCTGTGTAATGAGCAGTATTGAGTGTAGTTTTACACCACACTCAGCAATATCAAGTCTGGTCCAGACAATCAAGTGAACAGCATTGATCCATGCAACTGAGATATGATGACATGTGTCAACAAAGTCAGTGAGTCTGAGCACCTGATCCCATTAGTCGCTTCTTATGACAAGCATGTTTTACTTAAGATCAATTCTAACCTGGATCTTCATGGGTTTATAGACTGGTGGTCAGAAGTCTATGTTTAAGCATGACACTAATGATCCTCTTTGTGCTAAGATCCCCTTGTGCAACAGATCCTTGGTACTATCCAATGTGTGGCAACTTGAGTGCAACTGTTGTCCCCGCTGTGACAAGCATGGGGATCCATTCTGACTCAGACCTTCCAGCCAAAAGCTTTCATGAGGCTCTATCCCTAATATACAACTAAATGCTATACGCTTTTTCAGATGCCATATATCCCTTTCATGGCATCACAGACTGACATCAAATAAGCACACTTTTTATCTCTGAACTTTGATGAAATGAATTTGTTTGGCAATGTCAAACAGAAGTCAGATAAAATTAAATCAACAAACACCCAGGGGGACAAAAAAATCTTTTTATGAAGATCTATCCCCACTTGGCTGTTCATATGAAAATCTTTCTTATCTTTTTGTACAGATGGCAAGATAAAGACAAGACACATTACTGGAGTCAGAGTAGCAAATGAAGACGAACTAACGAGGAGAAGAGGCGGAGGTGAGGGTAATACAAACATCGCACCAAGTACTCCAGGAATTGAACAGCCCCTGTCCAAACCTCCTCAGACCCCTGTGGAAAACACTATGTGTAATTGAGCCATTGATGTGCCCGATAAAAAACACTGAGAGCAAATTTGGCTGCAGCAATCAGATGGAATTATTGACAGAGACCTAACTCAACTGTACAGCTCGATACTGGAGGGTCCTCTGAAGAGACACAGTGTACATAATACCAGTAAGGGAAGGAGTGAAGGCTGGGCCAGCAACATGTTTCCACACACTTACAAGACTGTAGATCATACCAGCAAGGGAAGGAGTGAAGGCTGGGCCATCAATATGTTTCTACAAAACTGTATATCATACTAGCAAAGGAAGGAAGGAAGGCCAGCATCATGTCTCCACAAACTTACAATACTGCATATCATACCAGCAAGGGGAGGAGTGAAGGTTGGGCCAGCAATATGTTTCTACAACTGTATGTCATACCAGCAAGGGAAGAAGTGAGGGGCAGCAACATGTTTCCACAAACTTACACAACTTATATCATACCAGGAAAAAGCCATAGGTCTAAAATACATTATAAACAGCATCTTCAATACTGAATATCACACCATTCAAATAACACATCTCGCAACAATGCCAAACTACACACAATTTTCTTTCACTAGGAGAACAACTCATCTGACAAATTCAACAAACTGAACAATTTGAAGCCAACAATATGTGTGAAAAACAACTGAGTCACATCTCAAAATTCAGATGGTTAACAGGAAGTAGAGAGGGTAGACCTGAAAGCTCTGTAGCGACCACACACTAGAGTCAATAAATCGACCCTATCTTATATTTTATCAAGTCTTTGTTTCATCCTCTTGAATCCTTAAGCCTGTGAAGAATGGGAAACACAGAATTCGAAGCTATCATCAGTACACAGAATATAAGCAGTCTGTCCCATTCTTCACAGTGTTGCATCTTGGCATTATGTATATTAAGAATTAATAACAGTAACATACTCAAGGAGAAATAGCAGCAGCTGTCTTGTATGTCCCAGGAAGATATTTATCATATTGCATATCAGTGTTGGACTCATTTATAAGTATGGTGCTTTCAAACAAAGCCATCTAGGTAGAAAGCAATAAACATTTTTGGTCTGATTTAAAAGGATTCAAATAACGTAGGGTCCATTAGAAATATACTTAAGAATATCATATTTCGACAATTTATTCATTTATTTTGCATACATTTCTATTATTTGGCAAGGGAGGTTTGGGGAAGTTAACAGGCACAACAACTGATGATGAGTATAAAGTCATCTGTGCTAATATAATCTTTTACTGCAGTACATGAGGACTGCATTCTCCTGCCCAATAAAGGACTCAACTCTGTTTCATCTCCAATCCTTACAGCCAAGATACACATATCTTTAGAAGGAACAGTACATTAATCTATGTAATCACCTCCCTCCTATGGGAAACAACTTCCCCCTCTTTGAACAAAACAGTTCTCAAGTATATCAAACTGAACCATCAACATCAAACAACTGGGCGCAATCTTATTAAATTCAACTTCACACTATTCAAATTATACTTTTTTCAAAGCAGTAATCCTTGGCTATAAACATCTGAAGTAAGCATTCCATCCTCACACACAGTAGTGAAGAAGGTGTAAACTTAACAGGCAGGAGTCCACAGTGGAGGACTTTTAAGATGAGAAAACTTAACAAGCTAGGTTGTCTTTGATCTATAATCCTTCTGATCATGATACTTACAGAACATCACCCTCACATACACCTGTGAAAACTTGAGACAGGTACTAGCCAAAACTGAGAAAAAATCACCCTTATTTCATACCTATCTTACTCCTTTTCCTGCTAAAGATTGTGTAAGGTCTATCTGATCCAACAGGTATAGGTTACAGCATGCCACACACACGCTTGGACAATGATCACAACTGATTAAATCCAGATGGCCATCAAACAAACACAACGTACTGAAAGATCTACATGCAACACAGCTCACTACCATGATCAACAGATACAGGATCTTTCTATGATACTTCAAAACTTGCCATAAAAATGGAAGGAAAAACAGTGAAGTAAAAATAGTAATGAAATGACCTGATACATTTGAGCACTTTGTAAAAGAAAAATTGACAAAGCGTCAAACTAGCGTACATGGCTAAGCACTATTTCACACCACACTTCTCCAAATATAATTCATGTATTTTACTTATTAATACTAACCATCAGCCCTCAAGGAAGCTACCATATAATTTATTCCAAACAAATTAATTTATTTATATTACAATAGTAACTTAAAAGGAATTAATGCAATGTTGCATTAAATCAACTCTCTTGCCCTCTACTTGCTAAACATTATTTCAGCAACCTCCATAGAGTTATGTCCCTTGGAGCGCTCTTTACGAATATCCTATGCAGAGCATTCATGAATAGCGTCTGAACCTCTGACAAATCTGGCAGATTCGCCAGTGGTCAGATAGAAATCATCAAAACGCCATCCCCAGTGTCTGATTGAATATTTCACAATGTCTTTGTCTGAAGTCATTATTTGTGGCATGTGACACTTGTTTGCTGTTTAGAAGTCTTATGTTTGTTGTCATTTAATGTTAATAATTTCAATACCAGTTATAAGAATTGTTAAATCTGAAATGTTTCTTTAACTTAATTCTGTCGGTCCTGTGAATTTTTGATGGGTCAGACAGACATCTGAAACTTACAGGACCTAATGTCCTGTTACTTTGAAAAATCATCGTGAACACTGTATGCACAATTTGTAATTGAAACCAGTTTCAAAACACCACCAACACTGGGTAGGGCCATTTTCAATGTACAGAAGAAATGTTTACATTCTATATATGACAAGTGTTTGTCTGTATAGAAGCTGTTCGCCATGCAGTTTTAATTATTGATTTCAAGCATGTTGTAATGGTCTTTGACAGGCATTTTAAAAAATGTGAAGATGAAGGAAAACCAAGTTCTATAGGTAGTCACCTTCTTTAATGCAATGAGTGCAGCGTTTTGCTGGAGGTAGTGTTTGGTAACGCTGTTAGTACCTACACCAAAGTGCAATATAGAAGTTTTCCTTCAAGTCGCAAGGGATAACAGGTCTTTTACTACATCAGTCAGGAGCTAAAGTGAGTCCATATGCCCCAGTATATATAATATAGGCTAAAATATTGTAGAAAATGTGTGACACTGTGCCTTTATAGAATACAGTGTGGGGCAGACAGCAGAGTGAATGTTAATTTCACACTGGGCTATTATGGGATGTTGTCAGAAAGCTGGATCTGTTGTTGTGACCCTTGAACAATTCATATGATATAATCACAGTATCAAGTTGAAAAACACTTCCTTTCATCCTTGTGTTTTCCATAAAAGAAAATTGACTTACCAAGCTGTTGACATATCTATCATATTTCTGCCTTCAACATTAAAGAGATTTTGTTCATAGACATGTGATGATGATATTTTATTCAGTGAGACACATGAACCCTTTCATAGATCTTAGTCTATTAGTACATATTAGTACTTTTAAACATAACTGGCTGAACACTTTAAAGAATCTAATGGGCTCCCTGAAGGTCTCCTTGAATAGCATTCTTTTCACATTCTTGCACTGATGTGAGATGCATTTTATTCAAAATAATAATTGTGATTTAAAATTGGTGTAGAAAATTGGAGGAAATATTGAAATTTGAACTTTGATCATTTCTTACAAAATCTTGACAACATTTGTAAAAACAGGATGATAAAGTTACAAATGACATTCACAAACAGTTGGCAGTGACCTTAAAAGCATGAATTCATAGATTTGGGGCGAAAATGTGTTTCAGGGGCCTCAAATCTTTCTACAACTTTTCAAAGCTGAATACCCTGCACCCAGCTTCACTTGTTCCCACCATTTCCACTGCAGGCTACAGCAGTGGAGCATCTAACCTTTGGCTAACACAACACATGATACGACTTAGATTACTTGCTGATGGAAAACATCTAATATTGCATCCCTAGTGGGCAGATCTATCAGTGCGGACTACAGGACAGGGGCAGCTAACTGGGAAGTTTATTAAGTTAGTACTTGTTGCTCCTCAGGAAGTGATGGCGAAGTTATTGAATTGAACAGAAACGGAGCACATTCCAAAGACCGTTAATAAATGAGTGCGATGATAATATGATAAGTCACACAGCAACAATTTCATTATTCAAATTCATATTCACTGGCTGATCAAATTTCATATTCCTCCCATAATGTAATGTGTGAAGGAATTTCATGTGATGATAACGATTGGCCCTGCTGAGATCCTGGGGCGATAAACAAGTTATTACCCAGTTTCTGGTGTATACCCCTCTCAAACAGCACTCTGCACATGGACTGGGAATATTATGTCACTATGGCAATACAATCACAGTTCAAGATTTACAAACACATTTCATAAATCAACAACAGCATGTGCTGGCATTTCAAGTTATACTGCTCCCACAGCAGCAACAAGGATTCAGTGGGACTCCATTCTGCCTGGTTGCTTTTAGAAAATGACAACTATTTCAACCTATGACATAATTAAGTTGCATCTATAGAGTGAGTGAGTGAGTGAGCGAGTTTAGTTTCACGCCACACTCAGCAATATTCCAGCTAAATAAACAGCAGGAAATGAACTCACTTACTGATAAATAGTGCTAGGCCATTATTACACACATTATATAATATGTCTTGTTACTGTGATTCATTATATACCTTGTGTATGTAGCATCTAGCATCTAATCGTTATGATAAGGATAATTTATGTGTATTTCTATATCACTGTACCTTTTATGTTGATATCTGTAGTTTAAAGAAAATATTGCCATAGTTCCTGAATGGAATGCTATGCAATAAATATCTTATCTTATTGTAGAAAGAATTAAATGATAGAAATGAGCATGGTACAGCTGGTTGCTGTGGTTATCATGCTTGTTTTCTGATTGATAGGTAGCTATTTTCAAGATAACTTCAAATACCAAACAAACATTTAGCAACACAATACTTCAACTCAAGTTCTGACTCTAATAACTTCCCTTTCCCTTTTTCCTCAAGCTGATGTACAAATTACAATTATTTCAACTCAAGTCAACCATCTTAAGCTTTACTCCATTGATGTCTGCCAAATTATCTGCTAATACAGGCCCTCCATTGTCAGCTTTTGTATAGGAGGTAGAGCAATACAACGCGCAGTCCCCTTTCATGCTTCAATGACCACTGACGGCACACGCACCAACAAAACATTTATTCCAGTTTTATACCCTGACCTTAACCAAACAGCACCTGACATCAAGCATCAAGGACAAAGAAATATCATCTTGCTATCAGACCAGTACATCAGTTCATCGTTTAAGTTAGCTCCTATTACAGATGGTTAAATAATAGCCTGGGTTATCTTCCAGATCGAATCAGATAGCATCTCATGATCCTGGTTGAAGCAGCCAGGCACAGTCAGTCCTTCTAGTGCAGGCTTTTTTGTAAGACTACTGAGAGTATAAAGTTTCTCTGTAAGATCACAAAAGAAGAACACTGAAACATAAAGCTGTAAACATTTGATGATGACAAATACAGTAGAAAAAGGTTCTTCAACTTGCACATTGTGGTCAGTTTAAAAGGGAACGATTTCAGAACATACAAAAACTGCCTTTAATAACTCCTAATTGACACAAATATCATGACAACTGAACACAAATCTAATTTGTTTGGCTTCTCTTCTTCAAGTTTTCTTTACTAATCAATTTTCTGCTAAAAATGCCAACTCTCTACAGGACAGTTTTTTTCACTTCTTGTCTTACTCTTCAAAACATAATCCATAAGCTGAAAAGTCAGAATATAAGACTTGATTTTACTTGATAAATTATAGATCTTGATTCTCTATGCAACATGGTGTTTTCCAAAGGCAGATCCTCTACTAATTTCCTGAATAATGTCAAATCCAAGTAGAACCCCATCACTACACAGAATATTATTCATGCATTTTTAATCGCAGTCAAAATGTACACACATTTGTATCTCATTATCAAAGGCATGACCAGCAGCTTGTACAAGCTTGAGAACAAAAACATATGCAAACTTAATCTTGTCAACACTATAGACCTGGCCAACAGCAATGGAACACCAATTACAAGGCTATTTAGGCAGAATTTACATGGAAATCAGGGCGATGGGGTTCACATAGCAATCCAAGTCAAACTGTTTCAGCTTGAACCCTTAAATTATGCCCATTTTACTTGCAAAAAATGTGAGTTAGATTTATGTGACTTAATTGGGGGTAACTCTTGCAGGATGAGGACTCAGAAAAACCACAGGACAAGCTGCAATGACTATACAAACAAGAAATATATACAGATGTTGCCAGTCAACTGTGAAATAAAGAGCATAATTTGATAAGGACCAGTGATGACAATGACATGTAGCTCACACTATGGGTCTTGCTTGTAGCACTTTTTTGTTTATTGTTTATTTTGACACAGCTCAGTGTACTCATATTGTTTCCATGTCATTATCCTACATTTGTGAAATTGTTATAGTGTAAATCATTTATATATGAAATATATCTGACAAATTTAACGGGACATAATTGGGTGTTCAACCGAGTTTGGTCTGTTTTGGAAGGATCTGAGGCACAGAATTGGGGTGAAAAGGCTTGATGACAGGGAGTCATCCCGTTCTGCCATACTGTATACTACTACTCTATAGCTTTCTACCAACTGTGTTTGCATTTGTAGTTTATTGAATATTGCCACTGTTCCTTCATGGAATTCTATGCACTATATATCTTATTTCATCTTTAACACATAAGATCATTCTCAAATATACAAATTGTGCATGTTTTTTATTTACAAACATTTTTTGTAAAAAGTAAAATTTGTTAAAAGCAATGAGATAATACATATATGTATCTGAGTATTCTCCATTGTTATAAGTGTTGCTTTTAAACTGATGCATGTCAGTGGCGGAAAGTTATTCAGATTTTTGGAACAATCTTGAACACATTGCTTCAAATGGTTCCATTAATGTTGAAATTAATTTTAAACCGAGAGACCCTGTCTGTCATAAATCGTCTGGCACAACAGACAGGAGCTGTTCCCTCTACTAAGGATTATAAAACACAGTTCAAAGCCTGCAACGGCTCAAACATTTCACAAGCATCTTTGCAATTTTGAGAGAATTCCCGCCCATGTCTGCTGGCAGACTAGAGGAATTTAATCTTCCACTTTTAATCAGATTTATCACCAAGTTTCTTCCCTTATTAAATATCCAATAATTCAGTCATTCATCTAGTTTAAGTGGAAACAATGTCACCCAAAGAACTTGCAACTTAGAGGCAGAGCTTTCACAAAAAAGACAATATTCTCACTGCAAAATTGTAGCCAACATTTGGAGCCGCTGATAAAATTTCATCAAAGAGATGTCATGTATGGTTTGTCAAATCATCTCTGAGTGAGTGAGTGAGTGAGCAACTGAGGTTTCATACAGTTTCAGTTAGATCATAGCAAGCCAGCTTAACATGAGAAAGAAAACCCACTGCAATGTAGGTCTCAAGATTCTGAGCAATCTGGAAAAAAAAACCACAAGGATGAATATGGTGTTGACTTGTTTCAGAGACCTTCTCCATGTTTGTTTCTCTTTAACTGTGTTTTTACAAGAGTATTTTTGTAGATATTTATCATCAATGTCCTTTTAACAATTACACCACAATCATTGTGTCACAGGCTTCTATTTCTAATGGAGGCAAAAGAAAAACATTTTTCTGAAGCCAACAGTGCTAAAAGCTTTTCCTGTTGATGTCAAGGCAAACATCCAAGTATAATTCGGCACTGGTTTCCAAATACGACAGCCTTTCATAGTGCCATGAAGCTGTAACAAAATTGCTGAAAGCAGCTTAAAAACTCACTCACTACTAAATGTGTGTAATTAAAACTGATATTCACTGAAAAATGAACACTTGCTTATCCTGGACAGATTTCAAATTTAAGTCTAAACTTATAGAGTTACGTCAATTTAAATTTAAATACAATGTTCAAAACTGAGAACAGACAAAACTGACAGAGTTGATTTTCACCCTGGTAGCAACAGGTTTTGATCAATGAAACTTTCCCAGAGACAAAGTTTTGAAAACAGCAAGGCATAAACTGACAGAGTGGTTCATCATCCAGGTAACATCATGGTCTGGAACTTTCTTATGCGTAGACTAGCTTGAAAATAACAATACATAAACTGACAGAGCAGACTTTCATCCACGTAACTTCAAGTCCTGAAGAAATAACTGAACATTCTTAAAGGCAATCCTCGAAACTAACACCACAAGGAGTTGACCTTCATCCAGGTAACTTTAGCTGCCATGACAGCGACTCCCTCAAGCCCATGACATGCAAGGGGGTATCACAACAGTATTGGTGCATACAGCCCATCCAGTTGACTTCCCTGTGTTCCCTTGGCCCTGCACAACAGAGATATCAGTTTCTTCTAGATAGTGACCCTCTGCACTACTGCAATGCAAGACTATTTGGTTAGATAATAAACCCTATACACCCTTCCTTCAGTTTCAAGCACACATTTGTTCTTTGCCTGTTTTAACATTCTCCACCTTATGGGTACAAAATTCAAGGTTCACCTCAAGCCTGGTTTCAGGTGTTGTCAAGTTGCAGTCCGTAGATGAAACATTCCTGTAAGAGTTCAAGTTCAATGACGTAAATCATTTCGACATGTAGGCACTGGGGTACAATGTAAAACACTTGTACATCTAAGTTGTGGGGTACAATGATGTAAAACACTTGTATATGTAAGCTGTAGGGTACAATGATGTGAAACACTTGTACCTGTACGTTGTGGGGTAAACTTATGTGAAACACTTGTATATGTGAATATGTTTTTGTCTGGTGTCACCACACTATCACCATTAACAAGTCAATAGGTGAATTTAGTCCTATGCTGCTTTTAGCAACATTCTAGCAATATCATAGCAGGGGACACCAGAAATGGGATTTACACAACGTACCCATGTAGGGAATTAAACCTAGATCTTCAACCTGAAGGGTGAATTCTTTAACTAGGCTACCTTCCCAACCCCAAAATTAAGAAGAACTGTATACGTTTTGACTTTGCTTCTATGAAGATGGTCATCCTAATGTTTGTCTTTGTTTCGCCTGGTCTGCTACAGAACAAAATGCCATGCATATTCTAGCAGCCATTAACACCTCTTGTCAGCAATTTCGCCCTTCTTTATCAACAGTTGCCACTGTACTGACTGTATCCTTGCTCTAAGGCTGTACAGAAGGTTAAGCCTATGGCTGTTTAGTAATTCTACCCATTAAAGAGGTAAGTCTAGATAAGAAGACAGTATATCTAATTGATGCCAGTCTGTTAGAGGGATATTTATGCAAGTCTAAACTCACTGGCGTGGGAAACTTTATGCAAAATGAAGTTACTTCTTTGAAGTTACTTCTTCATCAATTACATATATTTCATTCAAACCATCACCAGATCAGGTTAACTCTATCAGGCATAGTACTGCAGACTGCCATCACTTCTATATTTTGATGTACGTTCTCCAAGTTTGAAAGACTTGTCCAAATTGCTGACTCTTGTGACTAGAAAATCTGACCTGTTCTGAGGAGCTCAGTGAGTGGATCAGTCATTTGTTCATAATTCATAACAATTCCACTTGAATATTACACATCAAAGGCAGGAAGGAAACATGACTGAAAGTTTGATAGGTTGCAAATATAAGACCCTAGTCAAGTTGAACACTGTAATGAGTCTGTCCAAGCCAATAATTACCTTGTACATAGCGAGATGCCAGATTGACTGAACATGTCTCTGCTTAATATTATAGTAATTCCTGCTTTCTCCTTGAGATTCGATGCATCCATCCTGTGTCTGTACCGAGGGCTAGTTACATACATCACATGGCTGGTTCTACACATCTGCATAATGCAGCCAGTCATCCGCAGAGGGAAGCAGTTTAATATAGGTCACTTCTCCAACACAAACCATGTGGTAGCTTGGGTGGCTGAGTGGGTTAGATGGCTGACTGTGTGCCGACAAATAGGTGCCTGACTCTGGAAGTGTAGGTACTCTACACAGTCACATATGAGGTTGTTCTTTTTTCCCCCCGCCATATAATGACAAGACCAAGTTTCCATTCATCAACATTTAAAATACAAAGTCCAAAAGACCTTTCATTCAAACACATTTATATTCATTACATTTTTATTTGCAAATGGAAAATACCCTGATTTTGATAGTGTGGGTTTGAATCCAGGATGAGATTCAACCTACTAAAGGGAATAGAACCGACACTTTTCTGAAAAAGTATTATCCAACATGTAATATCCATTAAACCCACATATAGTTACTAAATGTATGGAAATTCATGTGAACATCTCTCATCAAGAAATCTTAATAACAAGAGCAAAATCCCTGAGGTCAACCTATGATTCTCATTCAAAACAGTAACATATTTTTGGTTCACGTAACGTTTTTCTTGAAAAAGCCCATTAACACACCTCCCAGTTTGAAACAATATTCAATATGTTTGGATTTTATCACGAGATCAAACAGTCTCCTTTTATGTGGAGGCAAAATGTGGAGAGATATGATTAATTTTCATGAAGCTATGAGTTTAAAATATTTAAATGGAATCAGTCCAATGGCATATTTCATCATAAAACTGATTAACTCTAGAGGTATGCAGGAGCTGAATCACACCGAGATATAAACTGCATAAACTGTCGAATCTCTCAGTAATAAAATAAACAACTACATCTTGAAAAGGACAAACTCCTATTAAGCCATCAATAAAAGTTAAAAATCCATATCGAAAAGAAAATAAACCTGACCTGGAGAATCCGTGACATTTCTTAAGATGATGAAAACCAAGAGAAAAAAAGCAAGAAGAAGAAGAGGAGTGCAGTTCGCCATAAAATGAGTACTGCGCCTAATTGAGTTTTCCATGCTGCTACGTCAGATGCCCCACCATAAACAAAACAAAACACATAAAACCTGACAACAATGGCAGCCTTGATTCCTCCACTATGCCAAGATGGTGTTGAGAGGAGATAGCTTCAAGAATCAATTAACTCTGGGTGGATGCATGTTCAGTGGGGACAGCTGGTGGATCAGGAAACTGTGTCTGGAGTGGGGTGGTGGAGGTAGTGGGTGGAGCTGCGGGTAGTGAGGAGAAGTCACCTGGCTTAAGGTGTGAAAGTTAAGATGGATGTTCAACTGAGGGACAGTGTTGTGGGTAGTGAGATCAAAGTTGGCTATGAGTTGGCATAAAGGTTGGGTACAACCGTTTGACCACAGTGGTGAGGGAGAAAATGGTTGTTGGCTGATTGGTTAGTTGATTTGCCACAATCAGGAAAAACCTCTTAAATTAGGGCACTCACAGTCAGTGAGTTTAGTTTTATGCGGCAGACAGCAATATTCCAGCTACCTGGTGGAGGTCTGTAAATAATGGAGTCTGGACCAGACAATCCAGCGATCAAGAGTGTGAGCATCAATCTGCGCAAATGGGATGCATGCAATGAGATGAATGAACCAAGTCTGTGATCGTGACCAACCAATCCTGTTAGTTGTCTCTTAAGACATGCATGGAAGTCAATTCTAACCTGGATATGCTTTGGTTACATAAGCCATACTGCAGCCACACAAGTATAGAGGGACAAATACATACAAGACCAAAGATGAGTGTGCACACTGACAAAGGCATTAAAAAATATACATGCCTTGGATTTAGTTCAAAACCTGCTCAAAGGTACAACTATCTAAGACAGAGGAACTTTAGTGGCAGTTTTAGGAGAATGTTTGAAATAACTCATATTTCATATTTTCATGACTACAAGGACACTTTTGATAATTACAAAGTTATTGTCCAGAGTGTATTACTCACATAGGAACATGCATCAAGGTTAATTTTCCAAATAGATTTTCTCAGTTGGAATTATTTTATGCCCCTATTGATAGCCATTACTTCTTCGAGGGCGCTGTGACCCTGGGTTACTGCAAGAGCTGAAGTTAACTTGTGTCAGTCCACAAGAGTGAGTTTATTTAAGCCCCACTTCTAGCAATATGCCAGCAATATCATGGCGATGGACACCAAGAAATGGGATTCACACACAGTACCCATGTGGGGAATCGAACCTGGGTCTTCAGCCTATTGAGCTAATGCTTAACCACTAGGCTACCTCACAACCACAAAAATGAAGTGAAGAACCACATCCTTGATCTTCATTAGTGAATCGTCGATATAGATTTCACTGTTATTAGATGCACAGCAGTAAGCATCTCATTAATACAATACAATACAATACAATACAATACAATACAAGAATGTGCAAAAAGCAAATGACACGTTGTGTCTTTGAGTGCATGAGTTGAGTTTTATGCTACACTCAGCAATATTGCAATACATGTATTGCATTTTTGTATCATTGTCCATGTAATGCAAATGTTCTTCTATGGAATGCTATGTAATAAACTATTTTATCTTATCATGAAAGACCATGTTACTCAAAGACTACAATTACAGCTACTCAAAAACTAATGTCTCTTACTTAATAAGGTACCTTTGATGCAATGTGAAGTCATTTGATAAACAACATACTCAACCAACTGAGTTTAAACTTGCATAACTTCTCTGGTCTTTACATTTACCATAATTTCCATTGCACAGCAGTTTCTAATAATTGAAACCATCCCTTTATAATATTCACAAGCGACTGTACATCAGGTAACCACATCAGTCTTCAGGAAATTCCATCATACAATTTGTTGAATAAAGACCTGCTGTGACTTTCTAAATACAGCTGTAGAGGCAGGACTCCCCGTCATCTCCACCAGCCCATCCTTGCCTGTGTGTATCACACTATCAAGAGTACAGGGCAGGGGTATACACCATCTGCTTATCACTGACTGTCTGTGCCATACTGGATGTCTCCACAATGATACTCAATAGGCAACAAGACACTGGATCTTGCTGCAATCAGAAACCTAGGGCAACTAGATAAGACTCTGGGACTCTTGCTATAATCAGGGGGTTTGGCCTACTGAAGAAGGATCACGCAAACAGCAGCTATTATAAGTACTAAAAGTAGAAAACATGCTACAGAAAATATGTCTGTTCAAACTGAAGAAGCAGGTTACACATTACAGTAAGAACTGTGTTGATAAATAATGGTCACATCACAATGTATTAGGTGTCCAAAGTTTATTTTAGTAGTACGTAAGCTTCAATTTCTTTTCTGTGACCCTCTATAAAAGTTCCACCCCAAAACATGGTGGCTATCTTATGACATAATTATGGCACAATACTGTACAGAAATCTTTAAATTAAAGCTAAAGAAAATACACATATTCAAACAGAAGCTCCAGACTGTAGAATTTACACATCTTAAAAAGGAAACTTTGGGCTTCAGAACAGACACCTCTTCAAGCAGAATTCGAAGCTACATTCTACAGAAGATGACACATCTTCCAAAAGAGCTAGTATACAGAAAACACACCTCTGTGGGCTACAAGACAGTGAATCTCTGACTCTGGGATACTGGACACTGGATCCCACAACAATCGTTTGTTATGGGCTCTGGCGATCATTAAAACCAAACACACATGATAATACCCTGTGGTGCTGGTGGCATTAAGACTTCAAAGTTTATGGGCATTCATTACACTCTGATAACTGTGTAGAGCATCATGAAAATTTATTTGTTTGGGTAAGGCTGAATGACAGGTAGGGGTGCAGATTTGTCATTGTGCAGACATGAGGGGGTGTGTAATGGAGGCATAAACAAATCAGAATTGACGAGGAATCAGATATGCCTCTGTACACATGTTCAGGACACTGATACCAAATGCTGCTACTTCCTGCATCTCCCTTTGTGATTCTATCTCCTACAACCAACTCCAACTCATAAACAATAGTATGTTGAGAATCAAAGAGGAAACAAACTTCATCACAAATGTCCGTGAATTTGTTATCTGATTAAATTGATTACAAGACAAAATAAATTCTTCAAAAAGTTGTCAGCAAATAGAATTATTGATGGTGATTTATTCTTGCATACTCTTACACATAGTGGATTCCAAGGGATTAATAAAAGACAGATCCAAATCTAGTATTAACAGTTTAAGCAAGATGTTTACTGACACCTTGACATTCGATCTGCTCATTAAATTCTTGGCCCTTGTACTTAGTAAAGGGAAAACTATATGTAGGACTTTTCATTATTTTAGAATGTGCTACTTTGTGTATTTTTATTGTACTACTCGTAGTTATTTATCTACATTTTAGGAAGAGAAAGAGAAATAAAACAGGGAATGAGTGACCCACTACAGCTTTACAGAAGGCAAACCATTACAGTTCATGGATGGATGATTCAAATGGAGCTGTACACTTGATCTATGCCACAGTCTTAAATGTCAGGTAACCCTCACTGGGTACACTGACAGTGACCATACTTCAAGATCATGGATGTGAAAGAGGCACCTTGAAATTCAATTGATCTCAGAGAAGCTGTAAGCAGCCAAGACAAGAAAGGGGGCTTGCTGTTCATGAGAGAATGAGTACTCTAACATAAGCAGCAGAATCTCATCTCATTTAGAAGCTGTAATGGTGTCATAAAGCATGGAACATGAAGATCAGGGATCTGCAGCACCATGTTCTTGGAGCCAGTAATGTCATAAGAATTATATTAGAAGATCAGGGATCTGGAACAACATGTCCATGTAGCCAGTAATGTCATTAGAGCTGAATCAAGAAGATCACTGATCAGCATAAACATCTCCATACAGCCCTAATGTCATTAGAGCTTGATGATCATTGGATCTGCAGCAGCTTGATCTATAACCTAGTAATGTTATGAATAGAAGATCACGGATCTGCAAAAGCATCTCTATAAATCTGGCAATTTCATGAAAGTTGAAACAAGAAGATCAGGTATCTGCAACAGCATGTTGTTGAAGCCAATCTATTGGAGCATGCTAACAGGCCAAGAATCAGGAAATCAAGCATCTACAGTAATTTCCTTATATCACACACAACACTGTTGAAGCCATAAACCCAGGGATGACCGTTTCATTGTCACATTAGCCAGGTCAGACCACTATGGTTCACTTTGCATTGTGATCATGAATATTGTCAGAACATTTCCTCATTGCTTAAGATCTGTTGTCAGAACATGCCACAGGAAGTCCACCATGGGAGTCACCTTGGTATTGAAAGGAACACCCTGATCAAACGAGGCTGCTGCTACTCAAGAGCCTTGCTATATCAATAATATACACACAAAGATTCTTCCTTGTGGATATCTATTAATCAATACTCTGAGGACTGGTTATAAGGAGAACTTCTAGGGTCACATCAGTTTGGTTTTAGTCAAAGACATATTTGTCTGGACTTAAACATGTGAGCATCACACCGAGACAAACACACTACCATTCCATAGGAACCCCTGTATATTGAAGTAATGCTTCACATTAGGAAATACACTTCCAACTCTGACAGCATCCAGCTGAGCAAGAGGAAATAATTTCTACGCTGAAGACCCCGATTTCTCATTTATTATCATTTTTAGAAATTATCAATAAATAATTAATTTTTACTTTAGAAACTTGTGCATCCTTTTAATACCTGTGCAAGATGTACCATGTATTTTTTCACATTCTTATTCAAATTGGTAGAGCGTGATCATGCATGTAGGGAGAAGCATGAGCACACTGACGTAAACATACTAAACAAATGAAACAAAATATCAGTGGGAATAATTCACAGCTGTAAACACAATTCATGCATTTGTTAAGAATATTAAGGTCCAAAAGTGCGATTTTTCTGGGTAAAAGATAATGAATTACAAATGTCATTTTTCCCTAATTTTAAATAAGGAGTGTCTGGTGCGTCAGCTGCATTTTTTCAAGGAACAGACGGACAACAATTATTCCCTATACTACTATACTTCTAGTATACGTTTTGCATGGATACATGTGTCCAAGGTAAGATTCATGTTGGCATCCAAAATACGAGCTCTTCAGGAAATTAGGACCATTAAGCAGCCTTCACACAACAACCTAAAGTTTGACAACATATGTAGTCAAACTCTACTTTGAGAGTGTGAACATTCCAAGTACTCGCCAGCAACAACAATTTCAGAGTTGTCAAACAACTGTAGAGAAATAGGATCGGTCTCTGTTCTCACCATCTTTTCCATCAAACTTTCGGTGACCAATAGACACACCGATAGAGCCATGGCGTTCCATTGACACGAAAGTTTGATAACCTGTTTGATGTATGAAAGAGTGAGTTTCACAACTTCTAAAATTTCAACAACAAAAGTGTTGTCAAACTTTTGTTTGCTGTGAGAAGGGCGCTTTACAGCATCAGGCCAATCTTAACCCATATACCTCAGATGTAATCAAGACTTCTGTAGGAGCATCTTTTCCTCTTGTCTGTCCTCCAGATCTAGTCTGTCTCACAGTCTCTGAACCACATTAAACAGCCCATGCAAGTCTAGAATATCTGCCAAGTTTGGATATTTGTTCAGGTTCTGAAAATGAAGAAAGTCTCTGGGCTCCTTTTTGTTATGTTTTATGATTTTAACTTAGGAACTGTTTTGTTTTTCTTTTCTATATAATATGATCCTTCTGAGACTAAAGTTCAAGCTTCTTGTTCTCCAAGATGTCACAACACACACTCAACTCCAGCCACACATAACCATAGTGGTATGATGTGAATTATATTCTGCAAGAAACAATTTGATCTTCTCCAATCATGTCCCACACAACCACTTCATGTTATTGTGTGCAGTTTGGAAACCAAATTGTTCAGCTGCTAGCATGTTGCATGTGACTTACTGCTGTGATTCCTATCAAAATTGAGTGTCTTCCTTCCTCCCATGCCGTAACGCAATGAGAAAAGACAATAAATCACTGACACCTCACCAGGTAAATCTGAACATCAATGCCACACAAGAATTCAAACTGCCTATGTCACACTTAGCTATTAGGCTTATTACATAAACAACCAAATACTTTATTCAACATCAATCCTTAGTCACAAAAAGAACTGATGCAATGTGAAAGCACAATAAAAGGGGGAACTATTAATATTGGACAATTGGAGAATAATCCTAAACTTCATACTAGAAAACTTGAACATGTGAATGCATCTTTAAGGCTCTTCCCTTTTAAATAGTAAAACCAATATAAACTGATAATAATTTTGTACAAACACAAATATCATGATCAAACATTTCTGTTTTGACATTGCACTCTTGAATGATACTCAAGTCAGAAGCATCATACTTAAAAAAGAACTTCACACAGATTCATTAGAATCCATAACATGCTTGGGGCCATACTCACTGCCAAAATCAATGTTTCAATTCCGAATCACTTTTGATCTCTTAATTTGATACATATTTCAAAGAGACAAATGAGTAGAGTAGCAAAAGAACATTTATGTACTTCCGTAGTCCCCAAAAAATGGTTAACTTCATAATTAATCTGCAAATGAAGGTACTTTTGCTGTCCAGTCCCTCACCTCCCCACCAAAAAATGGAAACAGATATGGATGAAAAGAAACTTTCAAAATACCATGGGACAGAGATAGGGAAAGAATGTTTGTCTTATCATTTATGAAGAGCAATTGCCTTTACTACCAGTGCAATCTGTGTCTTCTATCACTAAATATCACAAAATCAGAGCCAAATTGATCTATAACATCAAAGGCACACTCCCAAGAGATAAAACTCTGTTAGAAATAGCAAATTTCTTTCAATTATAAGAAAACGTCTTCATTCTTTTTACCCAAAAGCACAGTGAAAATACTCCTCTTGCTCATACATTCTAATCACATGTCTGCTGATTTAATTGTTCTTTATTTTCATGACTACCTCTGCAAGACAACTGAAAATATGGCTGAATTTTAAAATCTAGTCAAATTTATTTAAAGAGATCACCAGAGGAGGGAATTATGGGTAATCTGCATATGAAATTTATCCTCTGAGGGAAATTGAATTCAAAACGAACCTTGGAGGGTTAGAAGTTAATCTGAAAGGTTAATTAAATGCTGTCGGGATTTTGACACTCCGCACTACACTAGCGAGAAATCATTAGCCTGTAGTTCTTGTATAAGACAAAATATAACAATCGGTTTTCTAGCTTTTTCGTTAAGGCATCCTGGGGACGCCATGGCTAATTTGTACTATAACCAGACACAATAATTTTCTGTCCGTAAAAAAAAAAACACAAAGAAAATTAATTATCCCAGAATTTTCTTTGTTACAGTTCGGGTTCATTTTGAGGAAATGCTGCCGAGGAACTCGAAGCATTCCCCAATCTCCTGCCTCAAAGATGAGCTTGCATTTCTCAGCATTTTCTTTATAGCTTTATGTATGACATGGCTGTGAGGTAATGATGAATATTCATGTAAACAATACAGTTCATATTATTTATGAAAAAAGTGATCATGTTTACAGACAGCTTTGATGAACACAAAGAAAGGACAGGTAAAGTGTTCACAAGCTAAAGATCAAAACTGATGAGAATTTTCAATATTAATTCAGCACAGCAAATTCATTTCTCTGTGGTCTATTGATATTATCAGCAGAAAAGTCAACAGAACCATTAAGCTAAATCTAAGCAGGTTTTCACTTCAGTGTTATCTTACTTGTCACGCATTAATGAAGAAGAACATATGATACCAAAGTACGTCTGGACAAATCAAATGCAATGATTGAAATGCAAGTAATCAACATGGAAAAGACCATGGTTCCACCTTTTTAATCCAGTTGTGTAATCCTCCCATTCATCACACTAAACCTATCTGCCATGACCCTTATTCTTAAAAGATCTGTAAAGATCTTGTGAAGACCTGGGGTAGGATTTGCCTTCAGCAAACCCATGCTTATCGTGACAGGCGACGAACAGGATCACGTGGCCAGGTCTTCGCTGCCTGATTTGCATAGATCACTGGTCATTGTGTTGATCGCTTTACTGTATGGTCTAGACTCGATTATTTGCAGACAGCTGTCATATATAGCCTGAATAGTTCCGAGTGCAGCATAAAAATAAACTCACTCATTCACACACCATATTCTTGATATTAACTATCAGTTAATATTGTCTTGTTTTTACTATCTAAACTTAACAATATGTCCATACTACAGTTTCAATCCTCTAATCATTTTCAGAAAAGTCATTGATGACCACACCCACTTTTTTGTACATGTTACCTTTCCCTAATTAAGTCAGTGTCCCCTGTGAGAAGAAATCTTGCTAGGAATAAATGTTTCCCATAATGATAAAGCAACAACTTAACATGAGCTCAATGGGAAAGCATATTGTTGCCTCTCAACCACTACCACTCTGACCTGACCTAAAGGTCTGCCTGAGGGGCTGAACAGCCATTGCTAGGGACACGGTTACCATTGGCAACTGCAATTGCATCCTGCCAATTGTTTGCTGCAGTTATTAAAGTGCATTTGAACAATGACTGAACATCCATCAATGAAAATTCCATCAGACATATTTGCAAAAAACATTTTGAAGCCTGAAATCTATTCACTGCTAACAGAGAAGTCTGTTTGAGGTGAGTGATTTGTCACCTTCAAATGTGACAGTTCTGCTGGATAATGACTATTTGTTTCATTGCAATATGTATTGATTTGATCATATGACATCTTTTTAGTACATATTCCATCACATGTTCCTACAATAATTTACTACGGAGTTGTATTTAAGCTATTATTGACAGGGAACACAATACAAACTCGCCTTCCATCATTACACTCTCAAATCCAAACAGAAGCAAATAGTGTTATACAGAAATATCCCCATCCGACGTGTAAATCAAGAGTTATAATATTTTCTTCAAGATGGCCTGCAAGAGCCAATCAAGTGGCTGGCTTCACGCACAGCCAATATTGAACTTGTGTGCATTATATCCACAGTTTTGACAGTCTATTATTCTTCACAGTGACCTCTGACCCACATCATGCTGAAACTGCACCATAGGATTCAAAGAGGTAGTTGTCAGCCTCAGTTCTCCATTTGTACTGTCATACCATTTAGGTCCAGTCTCATTCTTTTGTGGTATGAAATAGATGTTCATACTGCACTCGAGGTGGGCTCTATCTATGTATATCACAACAGCCTGATCATAACACAAACTGGACCAGACAAACCATAGACTGAGCAGTCATCTTGATCATCATCATTGAATATCGACCAAGTACAATAGCATTTAACTGTCCAAAGCCAAAAAAGCAGTCTCCATCTGAAGTCCCTTCTCATTATCATACCAATAGAAAAGGCTGACGTCACAGGAATAAACCACTAGTAAACTCACACCCACTTGGCACCAAAACCAAGTTTCAATTCGCATTGTGGGTACAAACCTGTGAAGCCCTTTTCTGGTGTCCCTGAGTGTAATATTGCTAAAGGTGGTGTAAAACCATACTTACTCAATCACTCACTATACTTTACTGGTCCACTGGTCCATCAGTTGCACATAGTGAGCTTATTTTTATACTGCTCATAGCAATATTCAAGCAATATCATGGCAGAAAGTGGCTTCATACATTGTACCAATGTGGGAAATCGAACCTGTGTCTTCAGTGTGACAAGTGAACACTTTAACCACTAGGCTACCCCACCATCCTCCTATTACAGATAGGATTTTAGTGTTGAAGACATCATGTAGTATGACAAATAGTGAGTAGGATTTAGATCTTTGACAGAAGGTTCATTCCTGGTTAATAGTACAATGGCAATGTCTTGTCTAAAATGATGTGATACGGATAATGACTTATGACAAATGCCTATACTCTACACGTCTGTCTTGAAAGATCAGAAAGGAAGATTATTTCTCACAATCAAAATGATTGAAATGGCCTCCAGTGTCAGTGGTAATAGATATGATTCAAACCATGCTTGTCGCATGTCTGCCACAAGATATGCCTTTTGCGTCACTGTGCATGAACGCATAACCTCCCAACAGGGTGTATAACAGTCTGTATTCCCTGTGGATGATGTGAGTGATTTGATACCCGAGACTGGCCTCATGGACTCTGTCCAACACCAATACCTCACATTTCCTATGAAAACAAACCCAACACTTGCATCTTGCACACAGACTATTCAAGTGAGATTGTCCTAATGGAGGCAAATTCCATCAGCCTCCTTCAGTCCCCAACCAAAACACACGCCTTTCACCTGTTCCACTACACTTTATTCACAAATGTCAAATATACCGTCTTCACTTGCACAAAAACATGGCATCATATGACTTCCGCGAGCCATACATGCAGAAACATGTGGTTGTAATACCCAAAAGGAACCGGGAGTATTCCTTCCAAAGTTCAGCTGCAACTCTTTAAAAGCTCCTTTTTTGTTACCCAAGACCTTTGTTGAAATAGTGTATGGCTGAAATATGTATAAAGACATTTTGGACAGGAAATTCTTTGCTCCTTGTCTGGGAATTGTTCTTTTCAGCCTGACAGGGATTTTTTGCTAGGCACACTCCCAATACAATTAATAAACCTTTTAACACTTCTCAACACCTTTTCTTCCTTTTTTCAATCTACAATCCTCTCTGTCCAGATCATAAGAACACTTGCCAATAATGGATCAATGAAGGAACAACAAATCTACAAGAATGGATAACAAAATATACATAGAAAATATGTACATTACTTACATACCGTATATTACTGTGTATAAGAAATTAGGTCTGACACTTGAAAATGACTCAGAGCAAAATATTTTGAAATAATGCAAACTGTATACTTTGATATGTATATTTGGATCATATAAAACAAAGTGGCTGTAATCGTCTTTAACTTCAAGGCACATGTACCACAAACCTGCAAAATCATCCTGACAAAGCACTGACGACCTGAAAAATACTTAACGTGAAATTGTGTCCCATAGATAAGCTTCTGATGTAGACCCCTTCTACAGACTAGTTTCTTTGGTCCTAAAAATTTGGCTTATTTATAGTAATATGCAGTATTCAGAATATTAAAGTATATGAAACAATGACATTATTGTGACTATAGGTTTCTGAAAATTACCTGTACATATATATTCACTTCCTCCTTGCTTTCATCAATGGTGTTACCATTGCAAATCTGACCTAGGAATATGCACTGTAAGGGCAGTAGGGTAGCCTTATGGTTAAAGTGTTTGCTTGTCACACCAAAAACATGGGTTTGATTCCTCACACTGGTATAATGTGTGAAGCACTTTCCAGGTGTCCTCTCTATGATCTTGATGGAATATTGCTAAAAGCAGCATAAAATCTCACTCACTCCTATACATAGTTTATATTGTCTCCAGGAAACATAAGTCCTATCCATAATTATTGTTAATCATTAATGTTCCATATTTCAAAGCAAACAAAAAATAATACAATGGAAAATCAGTCAGCATTATTGAATGATGCTGGTTTGTTGAGTACATGAGTGCATGAGAAATCCTATCTGCTCTTTCACAGGTGTATACTCTCACCTGCTAGCTATGTCTATTTCTGACTCCACAGGCTTGAGAAACCTGTGTTTGTACAAACTGGCTGTATTCCTTCTCACTGAGCTGCATGCATGCTCCAACCTCCATGAGCTGTCAGCATCTCTCACAGCCATCAATGAACGATTCATCAATTCATCAATGCATTTCTGCACAAGTTGCCTACAACAATTCTATTCTTGTGAAGGTCCAAAATGGTTTCATTCATGTTAACCATAAAAACAAACGGATCAAGAAAATAAAATCTTGAGTGCAGATGGGTATGATTTTTCCACACCTTGTTTCGTTTTCCTGTCCCTTCTTTAAGAATCTCTTTAGTTCTTCACCGACACAAATGGTGGTGATTTTTTCACGTGGTTCACACATGAATCTGATACGCTTCTGTGATGCCTTAAGCAATGTGATGAAGACTCTCCTTCTTCCCTATTTCTTCACCAGCAACAGTAAGACATGTGGCAGAAATATATGAAGAGGTTGCAGACGAAACAAATGCAACTTTAAAGTTTGCAAGCATTATTTTAAAAGCAGTATAAGAGTTGCCCCTTGGTTCTGGACTTCAACAAGCTAAAATATCAATCACAGGTCTGTTAGTTTACCAAAGTCAAGACAGATACCTTGGCATTGACAGACGTTCAGTGAAATGTTCTTATGAAGAACAAACCCCTGTTTCTGTGTTATCCTCTTGTATTTCAAAGAAACCAATCATGAAAGTTGAATACTGGGAATAGTTGAACATTTTCTTAAACACCAATTTTGTAGAGAAGATAGCAGTACAGAAAAAATATTACAAGCATGAGTGTCTGTGTCTTTTCTTATTTCTACATCATAAGCAGCTTCTTATCTTCTTCAGAAAGAACTACAACCTGGAAAAGTATTGAGAGTAAAATGATGCTGAACAGATTCACTAGGACATCAAATTAACTTTAATGGTGTTTGTCTTCTTTTGATATATGCTTAGTTCAAATGTCATAAATAATTTGGGCAAGTCATATGTAAAGAAGTTGAAATACGCCTAAAAATCAAAAGAAATTGTTGCGCTGTAGTACTGTTTCTGGCTTGGCTTGACTTTTTTTCAGTAATTTGGGTTTGTCTCTCTACCATGTTAGTAAAGCAGTGTGTGCGTGTGACTGTTATTAAAACTGACAGGTAGAGGAGGCCTTCTCAGAGCCAGGCCTGATCAATGAAGCAGTCATTGAATCATTTATGATTAATATTTCAGGAACAATCCACATAGAGAAGAAAGTGGTGTAATTGAAACCGAAGATGTTAAATAGCCAATAATGGGCTGGTAATATGTGATGAAGAAGTGTTCATCTTCAGCCAGATCACTGACGATCTGCGCTGGTTAGCATCATCAATCATGGCTTCATCTGCCACAATATCATAATAACAGACCTCGGTCTCCTTAGTCTAATTGCGGATTGGAGGATTAATTGTATCTTGAAACTATCTCAGATACACTTAAATACAGCAATACAGATTACAATCTTTGTCAGGATACCAGCCCTGTTTGAATCAAGCCTGACCAATTGCGCTCTCCATTCGTCTGAAGTAAGCTACTTTCATTCAGTTTTGTATCCATACAAATTGCTATCATTGGCTCCATCCGCCTAATGAAGCAATCCCTTTATATCACTGGGATAGTACTAAGATTAAGCCTTATCCTGGAGCTTAGCTTTGAACATTGTAAGCTGGTAAATCTTTTAAAAATGATAAATCAGTTTGAGGTCCTTACTTTATAACAGTGTTAGAAGTTTGTGAATAGGTCATGAGAAATGTGATTAAGCATTCTATAGGATATGGGTGATTAAATGACATATGCAATGCCATGAACAACTGCATAGTTTTGGGGTTCTAGTGAAGAATTCTGCCATTACTGCAGCTTCACTGTAATGATAACTCAGTACACCAGCGTTATGTCACATACAGTCAATGATGATTCTAACAGCTATTTAACCCTTGACACAAAATGGAATTCATTTCTGAGGATCGTCATGAGAGTATCCTACAGCACTGATGTTAAACATGTCCATCAATGGCCACATATTGTATCACTGGCATCTGTTGACGGACTCATCTGTCACTGCAATAACAAGGTATGATCCAGAGGTAGAGCACCTAGGGCTGAAACAATGTACTGATGGTTCAATACGTATCACAGTATTGACCAAAAACTTCAGTATATTTGTTTCAATACAGGAAGCAATTAGAGGTTATAAGAAAAACACAATTTTTTAGGATTGCAAGGGTTTTCCTTCTGAACAGATATACACAAAGAGATTGGAACAGAAATACATGAAGTGATTAGAGTTTAAAAGAAAACACAATTTTCAGGATTACAAGGGGTTTTTTTCCTTTGGAACAGAAATAAAGACATTATTTTTCACTTCTTGACTCAAAAATAACAGATTGATTTCAATGTCTTGGAATGTGACAATACAAAATATTGAACAAACTAAAATCCTTGTTGCATTATTACCTTTATATCATGCTATTTACAGACAGGACAAAATATCAGCACAATCTGAACCATAAATGGAACGAGAGTTAACAGTGGTATAATGAGAACCTTAGTATACTGTTGCAGCACTTAGGACATCTCAGTCACACGGATCCTATAGATATATGCAGGTTTGAGTCTGTGGATGAGTCTAAGATGCATGACTCATGAAGGTGTCACCAGCACCCAGGTGGTTACCTGTGAAGATCCAGGTTGAATTTATCTTCAGCTAAATATGATTGTAGTAAACTGTGATGACATGCATGATGAAATCGAGCGAATGGCTGACCCATGACTTCATGGGTCATTTGAGCAGATGGAGTACATGATGCCCAACACTGGGCAGTCCGGTTTGGGCCCGATCATTTGCAGCCTGACAACTTTGAACTTGCTGAGTGTGGTAGTAAAAAAAGCTAAAAGAAAGAAACAACTGAATGAGAACATGTTGATTAATATCCCTATTTCATGCTGTAAAACTACATAAAAATGTTTTCACAAAAGTTAATTTGGAGCAATACTTTTATGCTATACATAACAAACAAAGCAATAAACAAGATAAACACTGATAAAAAACGAGACTTTACTTCTATTTCAGCTCAAACTGATTTTCTTTTGGCACTGTATGACCAAAGGGTGAGACTCAAACATACTGAACGTCTCTGATTCTACCAGTAAACCCTTTACCAGTGGTGGTGCAACACTGCCTTTCGGACAATAAAGCTGATTAAGATTTTCTGTTGCCACGTTAAGTTATCCAATCAATATTGGCTCCTTTGTGTTGAACGGATAAATTCTTATTGCACGTCAAAGTGATGTTTTCTGCACTCATCATATGAATAATACAATTTTCTCTGAATGGCAGGAGTTAAACGGGTGAGTTATGCTACCTTTGTTTTTGAACTTGCATTGTATCGTTACATGGACTGATATGTAGCTATTTTATTGGCCTGCCATCTGTTAAAGGAGAGAAAGAAAGAGGGAACAAAAGACGCTCAAAGAGCAACTTGTTGAAAAGTTAATCCTAAATTACACAATTTAAACATTCTTTGTGTGACTGGGAAAAGGCTGAAAATACCCATTTTTTGCTTCAGATCAGAAAAACTAAAGTTCTTCCAGTTCCTTGTCACCTCCATGATTCTTCATTATGAGCTAAGGCCTTAGGGAAAAGCACGGCTGACACTCTAACTTCAGGGAACATTTCAAAATTTGAAAGGTTCAATTTTGAATAATTAAAGAACACGCCAATACTCAAGACAGTCAATTCAAGGCTGCAGCTGAATGATGCTTGATTCAGATTTGCCAGGCAGAAATCAACTGAACACCAGATTTGCAAGACAGGAATCAACATTGAACATCAGATTTGTGGATTTTCATGGACCTTACTCAATATACCTGTGTGGATATGTAAAACAGCTTAAGAGAGTCCATGGTTCTGTTCATATTCAAGCAAACACTTTAAAGATGTTCTTAGATATTTTCCTCTTCATATTATTACTTTCAGTAAGTACTGAATACACATTAAGCAAAGAATAAATATCATACCTCTACACTCTAAATTTCAGTAATGCAAAACATGGAAAGGTAGTTTGGATAAAATAGATTTTAAAATGATAGCTTGTAGGCAAATAAATCTGGAGTACCTGAAAAAGGTGACATAAAGTTATGCAGTCATCACTCCTAGATTTGAAGATGGTTGAGTTCTTAATGTAATGCGACAGCAGGTCAACAAAGTCTTCAAATATTCTCAACTTGATTGAGTACGGAACGTGAGACAGTTGAGTTGAGTAATGGTGTGTACCACTTCAGGGCATACAGATTACACGTGCATTCTGGTCAAGATTACAATGCTGGAGTAAAATGAAGCATAAATTTTTAATGGGCATTACTCCATAGTTTGTTCTGAATGACTGTCAGTAGCTTTACACTTATGGATGCGCATCATCATTCTAAGAGCCTGTCTGTGCCCCTCGCCCTACTGGCACATGCTTGGGTGTCACTCTACAATGTAATGGTGATGTTATGTCCATTGTAAGTCAGTCTTAAACTTTACAAATTGGGATTCTCTTCATTAATGTGCACAGATTAGGGTCTCATAAGCTCTTCACCATGATGGTAATGTGACATTCATCGTAAATCAGTCTTAAACTTTACAAATTGGGACTCTCTTGACACTGTTGTGCACAGATCGGGGTCTAGCTGCACAAGACTTACAAAACTTGGCTCAAGTGGTACTGATGTGCATGAATCGAGACTGACTACACAATCCCATGTGAATGCAGTGGTAAGTCAGTCCAAAACTTGACAAAAACTGGTTCTTTTGATACAGATGTGAACAGATCATGGACTCAACCACAATGTGATGTTACTGAGACATCCATCTGATGCCAAGCATCACTGTATCTGACTGACACTAAACAGAAAATGTGGCAAGATAAGTCATGATATATCACCACCTGAAAAACACGATGATGAAGCAACAATCCTACTTGTAAACATAAATATATATGATACTTTCTTCAAATAAAAGTAATCCTCAACAAGACTGCCTATATATTAAATATTTTGCTCCATGTACATTTGTGAAATTCAACAGATCTAAAGAAGTTTGAGAATACATTTTCGATGAAGTGAGCACATTCTGTTCAGAAAACAGTTCAATAATGTGAAAAAATCCTGCAACTAACTCTTCACTTGCAAAAATAAACAAGAACGTTGTGATGGAGAATAAATAAATACAGAAAGGAGACACCTTGAGAGAGAAAATATACGCCTGTATCTGACAGTTATGTCAAGCTTGAAGGTAAACAAGGAATTCCTGTCTTGTAAGGGCTAGGCATCACTGATGGAGCTGCCACATGGGATGGGGGAAAGGTGCCATTCCTCGTCCTTTGTCTTTCAGTGTGTGTGTCTAATTCTACTTGGTCTAATTACCTACCTCACAAATACCCATGTTGAGAATCAAACCTCACAATATTTATGGCAAGCTACCACTCAACCTCTACACCCACTGTGCTCATGCATAGAATTAAATCTCATTAAACTAAATATTCAGTTCAAACAAGACCAGTGTTTACTCATAAACTAAGACTTTCTCAAGTGCCTTAATGAAGGCTAAGCCCATGGATGTATACTAATTCTATTTTTATACGGCAAATCTAGAAAAGTGGGCATAAGTCTGTTAGAGGGACAATGTGTTTATTTCTGATTCTTATTTTTTAGAAATATGGATATAAATCAATAATTGTCACCATTTTTTTACAAGGACAATATGTCTATTTCTTAAATAATAATTTATCAAACTTTTCATCTAAATTAGTAATTGTTACCTTTGAAATTTGTGTACGTCTATCATATAATCTCTCTCATAATCTGGAAAGGATGAAAGTTTTGTCTTCAAAACATCACAGCCACAAAGTCTTTGTTCAAAATGAAACCTCACCAGATTAAACTCCTGAACATATGTCCATACTTCCAAGTGTTCCCGACATGTAGATGCAATAACAATTTACTCTACTAGTCACGACTCTTACAGCCCCTTGTCTTGTCTTGTCTTAACATTTATACAGACCTCTGATACTTGAGTCTACTATAAATAGTCTTCTTGAAAACCCCATCTTGAAACTTTCTTCATCCTGGCCATGATACAGACTCAAAATTGTTGCAAAATGAAATTCTTCCTTCCAGCATTTCTTAACAGTTTATAGTTGATGTAATTGTGTAGTAAATACAGACCTCTAGCCCCTGATTACCTGCTGATTACAGTTTTCCAGTCTATCCTGGATGAGACCAGGTGAGAAACAACTAGTATCTTTCCACTAGCATTAAAAACCATAACTAACATGAATCTGAAAGATATGTTGTCCAGTAAATGTCAACTTTCAAACCACAGATATTGTAACCTTGCACATAAGTACAGGGATCACACAACTTAGTAGCTGTTAGAAAAAGTGGCTGACAGTGATAGGGGTACAAGATAGCTGCAAAATTTTTTTAAAGCAAATTTTGTCAGTGAGTAGGTTCTCTAAGTAGGACACAATTGCCAACCTTCTACAACCTGCTGTTACTGTTTTACAGTGATCAAGACTTGGAATTTTAAAAATGTTTTTTTGTTGTTTTTAACCCCAGTCAGTAATATTCCTACTGCATGGTGGCAGTGTGTAAATAATTAAGTTTGGAGAGGACAATTCATTAATCAATATCATGTACATCAATCCCACCACTATTTCACATTCTGTGTTGGCCGATATGTTATGACAGACAATTGAAGCAGTTTTTTTCATGTGCGTGTGTGCATGTGTTTCCATATGTACATGAAAGACTGAACTTCCTACCCCGCAAGGATGTTATATATGACTTAAGTAGTTTTCTAATGCAGAAAAATACACACACTCACTCACTGTCAACCTTTAGCAATCCTTGTCTAATTCCATATATGGCAGAGAGACAAAACTAATCTCTTCTCATGTGAAAGACAAACATTTTTCATCCACCACTGACAGTGGTACACATCCTCATAAACTTAAAACATTCTTCATCTGATGTGACAAACAAGTTGCGATGCAAGGTACGTTCTACAGATGCAATTGTGGTATTGTGTGTAACATAACTTTTACAATGCTGCTTCTGCATGCTGAGTGAGAGGTTGGCATCACCCACCATCTTCCTGGAGGGTCTTCCAGGGGAGCATGTTCAGCCCCATCACAAATCACACATGTCTGCAGCTTGTGCAATGTTTATATCATATGCACTCACAGAGAAAATTACTTTTCCATAGCTTTCCAATGTATAAGATATGGGTCCTGTCTCGGAGGAAAATACTCCATTGATAAATAGCCCAGAAAACGGTAGGAAAACGTGTGGGAGAGAGCTTATTGTTTCCAGGTGGGGCCATACAAGGAACATATACAACCAATTAACGTTTTAAAAATATCTGCTCATATGTCTTGATTTAACAAATGCCTGTTTCCCACAATCCATTTCTTTCTCTCTCTTCTCCTTTGATTGATCATTAATAAATCAAGAAGATACCTAAGTTGTTGACCATGGTGGGAATAAGCCTACCATGTTGATGGTATTAACAACTCATTACAAACAATTCTACAAACACAAGACAAAAATTTAAACTTTTCTTACACCTAACAAATACTTGAGCTATAACTGTAAATTAAAGGGACAGTACATTCAGTAACTTAGCAGTGTATAATGCACTAGCAGTGTATGTTGTGGCAAAAGTCAGTTATACAGACCATGACATATAGCCAAGAATGTCCATGCAAGGACTTACGGAACATGTGGGAAGTCTAGACTTCTGAATATAAAGAAAGTCTCCGGCTCCATTTCACTATTTTTTTCTTTATTATGAACTGTAACTGTGGCAACAACAACAAACTTTTTAAAAAACATAAACTTCAAAAACTTTCTGCATAACCAGAGACACTGGGACAATTTCAACAAGCTAACACATGAGGTGAATAAACTCTGAATTAATTCAATCCAACAACTACTGTGGATTTAACACCCTATCTAACAAAACATCCTGTTGACATTTGCCACTATTATACCTTTTTCAGAACCTTTATTGCTCCTTTAATAAAGTATTCACTAAGCCGACAAATTTCACTTACACAACTACTTCAGGCAAACATTCCATTATAAATATGATTGAACATTTTCCGATTCAGTAAATTTCATTATAACAAAAGTTGAAAATATGGGGGTTATTCCTATTTTAACATTTTATGAGATGCCTCACTAATCTTGTCCTGCTCCCATGTGATCATTGTAGCACCCATTCACAACCATAACAAAGCCTTACTACCTGCTCACTGATGGGGAAATGAACAAAAGACTTGAAAGTCTGCCAATCTTAAGGTTTGATAAAAATATCACACAAACACTCATTTCCTGATACCTTCACCACACAGTTTCTGATTTACTGTTGGCATCTGTCATGCAGACAAGTCATATACACCCATAATGCTGGATGTCATCTTCTTGAAGTCCAATCTACTAGAATTTAGGAATTTATTTTTAAACTAATGCTAATATAAATATTTTCCTCAAAGGAAAGGTAATGATGGGTTAATGACTGAACCATAAACAGACGAAATTTGGAAGGAAGGGCTGTGAGTGAGTGAGTGAGTTTTAGTTTCCACCTAACCACAGCAGCAAGATTAAGGAAGGATACAACAAACATCACCAGAACCATATGTACACCACTATATCATAAGCATGTGTTTATGAATCACTATGAAACATGCAAGAGCAGGACAGGTGTTCTGCAGTATGAACTTCACACTGGAATAAATGTCACAAGAGAACAAAATCATGGCCATGAATATGGGTAACACACCTGTCCAGAAAAAGCACAGTTCAACGAGACCAGGGCCTAGATTTTCGAAGTTTACTTAACGCTAAGGTAGTCAAAAGTTAATGTTAATGTATGGCACTAATGAAAATCTTAGCACTAAGACAGCTTCGAAAATCTAGGCCCTGAATACGATAGTTTTAGTATAGAATTTGAGCTATTTTCAACAAATAATCAATGTTAATATATTCAGGGCATGTTAGAGAGGGCATGTTATCCAAGAGTACCAATAATGTCCACTGATGTAATGACACTCCACTATCATAAATAAAAGAGAAAAAACATCAATCACTCACACATATCAAGCACACATGGCAAAATCACAGTGAAATCCCTGTAACATGGCCTATACCTTTTAAAACCAAATCCTCAAAAACCAAAATCAATCTAGTCTTTCATGAGCAACAGAGAGGGCAGTCTCTAAGGGGATTAATAATCTACAGCCTTATCAGCTTTGAGAAAAATGTGAAAAGGTTTCATGAAAGGATATGAAAGACTGGAGTCTCATGGGATTTTACCTAGTTGCTGTTTTATAGTGCTCATCATAAGAGGAGGGACATGGTAGATCCTGCTTCATAGTCCTCTCATACCTGTCTTTCAGAAAATTCCTCCAGAGAGTTTCTCTAATTGTGAAATTGGTTTGATCACAAATTTAGGAAAAATGCCAATTCAAGTTTGTTTGTTTTTCAGTTTCCCAGGTTTTAATTAAATGGCACAAGAGATGTTAGTACCAGTAGCAAACTCTTCAACTAACTATTTGAAGTTTTCACCTCAAATATTGATCTTGTAAATCTAGAAGAGTTTGGGATAAAGCTTTGAGAGGTAAAAACACATGCTTCATGAGAGCTGCTATTACATATCACTTTCAGCATTAGACTCAACTAGCCAAGATGTCTGGTGTACAAGGAAATATCACCACCCAATTATTTTCGGCAAATTGTGTTAAAAAAAATTGTCAACCAGGCCTAACTACAATATCAGCTGTATACACTTCTTACGAAGAAAAATTCAAATTAATTTTATGTTTGTCACTTTGAATGAAAAAAGGAACAATTACTGAAGTTTCTCCTTTGTGGCTAAAAGAAATTATTTTCTCTGAAGAGATCTGCCTTCCGTCACAAGCAGAGCAGCCTGGTGTATATTTCCACAAAAACTGTGATTTGGAAAGACATAATACAGCTTGCTGTTGTATTTGAGGGATCTTGAGACAGATGCAAGGTGATATATCCATAATTTTCTTTCCTTATTCTTTATTCATCATACTGCTTTGACACATGGCTGCCCTGCAACAGTAGCCAACTTTATGCCTTGCAAAATCCAACATCAGGCTGTCATCATGGTTGTAAAAGCATGGGTCTCAGTGTCAACTAACTTGGCAATTAAATGAAAATATAAGTTATTTTCATTCCATTTTGAAACAACCGTTCCTTTTCCCCACCTCTTAAGCTAAAAGTACCATAAATCATTCTGTATAATGTCCCAACGGTAATGTCCTTTTGAAAACAGCTATCTTTTCTATGAAAGCAAAAGGATTATTTTGCTCACATTTTGATCCAAGCTGCACCAATAATATGATAAACCTGATGTTAAAAAAAGCGTGATTTTTTTTCTTCCTCAAGAGCTCTCCTCATCCTTAATTTATAGTAATGCCCTCAAAATCACTGGGTTATAAATGAACAATTGCTGGCAGGCAGGAAAGACACAAAGCAAGGAACAACTGCACTTGCCAAAAAAATTCCATCTGGTACTGAAACCACACAGTCTCCCTGACAAAAGAAATCAAAGATTTTGAGAGCTGCTTTCAGAAAGTGACAGCATTTCCCAAATTCCTCCAAAAGCCTTAGATCTGAATTTGTTTTCACAGAGGATATTTTCTTGGAAGAAATATCATAACCAATCGCAAGCTTGTTGTAATTCAACTGGAACCAAAATGGCTGCCAGAATGGGAGAAGCAGCCAGTAGGTTAGACCACCCATTCTTGTTACATCTGTCAACACTGTTAAGAGTTTGTTCAACGGGTTTTTGTTGTTAATTGTAGGTAGCCGTTGCACATGTGGTGATGCTGTCATTAAAGTATGCAAGTTTGAATACTATCGATAATTGGGACATGAGCAAGTGAAGAAGAAAGTTTTATGCCTCAGTCAGTTTGACACACATACTAAAGATCCTACAGTTATAACTCAGTGCTGGTGGTCAATAGCATGACTTAAAACTTCGAAATTAGCTTTATCCCTCGGCCCAAAGCCAAATGAAAACCATTTGGACCCACAGTTTTCTGAGGATCCTTATGGACAACAGAAAATATCAATCAGTAATTTCTAGTTTTTAAGTCAGTTTGTTAGTTGTAATGATTTTGTTTGCTTGGAATTACTCAAATTGTAGTCCCAATATAGGGCATACACAGTTTGATCAAGACCCACAACTTCTTATGATTGTGGGTCCTTTGGGCTTGAGGCTTTTCATTGCAAATACTGAGTTCAAAGCCAGTTCCTGATCAAACTGAAACACAGTTCTTACATGACAAAGTCACAGAATATCCAAACATGCATTTTTTATGAAATGAATGAAGATAAAAGAAATTAGCCACTCCTGCTGCAGAACATGCTTTAATGCAAAGCACACCATTAATGGCAATAAATTGGAAAATCTTTTCAGGCTTACAAAGCATGACCTGTTCTCAGGTCCTAATACATAGCATGAAGTATAAATTATCTGACAATTCAGGCATTGATTAAATACATGGAATCAACAACTCCACCACACCTAGGAGTAGTAACGCCAACGCAGCAGCACATCAAGCACACAAATAACAATGAAAGAAATTACAAAAACACACGACTTCCTGATTAGGTCTGTGTATGATGCATACATACATAATCTCTGTTTAATAAACACATCACATCAACTGACAACTATTTACATTCTATTGACCATATTAGCACTGAAAATGGCCCATGATTGATTTGAGATAAAAAAAGACAGCCATCTTTAATTGTGGATGACCCTACGGAAATAAACAGAATTTTCTGATAAAATCCCAGGTGCGAACCACTTTAACGTCATTGATTATACTGAGTACACCCACTCTCAGAAACATCAGGAAGCTGCAACGACAATCCACTGCAGATGGTTTTGTAATAGCGTTGAAATGTTCATAGTAACAAACATCCTAGTTGTTGTACCAACTCACAGATGTAAGGATGTAAATATAGGCTACATCAGTGCAGCAACTGTGTGGCAGCCAGTTCACTACATAGGTGATCGACATGGTGTAATGCTGCTTCCATCAAGGGTATTAATAATTCATAATTATGAATCAATTTCTCTATCTTGGTGCTATATGAAACATAGATGTATGGATATTCTGAGTAGGCATGAACAGGATGGATACCAATAATAAATACACGAGGCATAAACTGCGGGTGTTAGTTTCACTGTCTAGCTCTCTACGCAAGTCATGACATTATGGTTACTTTGATGTGACCAATTCTTATACTAATGCAGAGGTTATTAACTTCAAGCAAACATCAACTCTTGAAATCACCAACATTTCAGGTTTCAAGTTTAGTATTTCTGGTCTTCTCTTCATGTGTTTCTGTTGTGTAGATCAGTGCATGGTGTTGATCACTGGATTGTCTGGTTCAGACTTGATTTTTCACGGAGTGCTGCCATCTAGCTGGAATATTGCTGAGTGCCACATAAAACAAGAAACAACCAACCAAATAAGCTTCTGAAATCCATACTGGTCAGGACCAGCACACATGTCCAACTAATAGTTCACACTTGTTCTGTAGTGATTAGCTTGGCAGGGTAGCCAAGTAGTAAAAGCATTCACTTTTTAAAAAAAAAAGCAGTGTGTAGAAGTGAGTTGGCTTTTCTACTGGTTACATTAGTGTTAACTACACTTTTCGATGTGTGAGGAGACACAGTTAGATTGTTAATTCTGTGAATTATTCAGGCCAAAGTTGTAAGCATCGGAGGGTCACACAATGTCACTGGAGTTAATGTTAACATTCTTGAATGACATTTTAAATAAAATTTATAAACTAGATTGCAAACATAAGTTCGGATATGCAAGATTTTATTACAAGACAACAAAATGAACTTGTGTAATCCAGTATGGATTTGTTGATACTCTATTTCCAATCAAGGAAGGATAAATGCAAGTTGGTGGTTCGGTTTACGCATGGCATATACCATTTTGATACTGATTTTAAGGGTCCAGTTAGAACCTCAACTTATCTTAGAGATATATGGTACCAATAAGAAGCCCTCAAATGTTGTTACAAAAAAAAACAACAACAAAAACCAGAGAAATTGTTACCCAAGTTACATGTATTCAGGAGTGAAATAAACCACAAGCAACAAAAGCAACATTGCACTTTCAACTTTTCAACACACACATCAACTATACCAGTTATCAAAGAAATATGCTGTGACAGCCTATATCTTGTAAATCACTTTACAGAAACAAGCAGGTACATCTGATTCTGTTATACCATTTGATCAGATCCCCTGTTTGATCAAGACCTTGTAGATCTTATTGTTCCAGGCAGACTTGTATATCAACATGTTTATTTTGGACAATGTTGATATATCATAATCTTAATGCACTCAATAAATCTTGTGAACTGACACTGTACAAAAGAGGCGATTCATTAGGGCAATTGATGGCTTGGGAGATGAAAGGGCTGGTCAACAGTATGATATAGCGGTGTATAAAAAGCTAGCCGTTGATAACAAATGCCAGAGTTAATCCCCACCTCACCAATCATGTACAAAAGCACTTAGTGATGGAGTCCACCAACAGGTAGGGAGCTGTATTTATTCAGAGCAGTTGATCCAATATGCAGGCTACAGATGCTGGACCTGATCTTTTCAGTAAATATATACACACACACATTCCAGAGAATTTGCCAGATTTCACTTGGGATTGTCATACACATTTCAATGAAAGCGAAATAAACAATAATCAAAGCAATTCTTTTGATGACCGGACTGTCAATCAAAAAAGGGCGCCTGCTATTGGGCAAGTTAGGAGCATTAAAGGGGTTCACCTCCTCAAACTAATGAATAATATCCCTGCTTCTCAATTTACTCAGGAATCTTACTAAGCCATGTCCATTAGATTCCTTCAATGAAAGCAGGGGCGATATTCACGAGGTCAGTCATGAAGCCAACTTCCATCGTTATGACAGGATATTCAATGTTATTTCAAACTCAAAAATATTCCAGTCACATCTAAAAAGACAGAAAATCTCTGTGGCAAATTCAAATCAAGATTTTTATAAAATTTGCTTTCAGGAAAAGAGATTGTAATTCCTCAACATGAACTGCAAAGCATGGAACAATTTTTAACTCTTCCCCTCAACATTTCAGTGTAGTATTGACAAATCTATCAACTAGGATGAAATATTTTTAATTCATCTGTAAAATAGTACAGCTGTGTTCTAAAACTTTCCACCTGACATGTCCTCCTTGAGACCATAATCCCCAAACTAACGACTACATCAAATAACATGAACATCATCCAAATGTACCAACTTATTTTACTCTGTGCAGAGTTTAAAAAAGAAGGCAGTATAGCATGACAAGGTCCTGCAAGGTTAATACTGTAGGCATGACTGAGTTGACCTTCTGGAGCAGCAAGGTCAACAGCAAGAGGCCCTTGTAATCTTTCCATCTCATATTCACAGTGGGGGCCCTACTAAATCGACATCAAAGCCAAACTTCAGCTACACAGCACTACAATCCATCCTACGATTTTCTGTGCTTCACTTGACCACGCATGAACAAAAGATGTCCATGGAAGGAGAAAATGTCCTTTGTTGGGTGTGTACATTGGCATGTACCGGATTATGCTGCCCAAGTGATTAACTGTACAGATGACACCATGATTTAAACCTACACCATGCAAACTGAAAATGTAGCTGTGATTGTAATCTTTCTGTACTGTGTAACTCAACATGTATGCAAAATCAAAATTTCATGATATGAAAATATAACCAGAAAAAATTCTTACAAACTTTGAATAAAATCTGGATACTACAGATAGTTCATCCAACATAAATAATTTTTTGTTTACTGTCACACTCATCAATATTTCAGATATGTCAAAGCAATTTGTAAACAATCAGTTTCTACCAGACAATCCAGTGATCAACATCTTTGAAGATATCTGACAAACGTGTTTAACAATCAGTCTATGATACAATGAATCCTAATAAAAACATCTTCAACAAAAAAATCTAGATCCATCCTCCAGGCACACATTTCATCTTAATCATTAAACTCATGAAAATATGCAGATTTAGGAAAGAATCATTATTCAATTGAATACCTGCTCAGGTGATCAAGTGAGTTCAGTTTTACACCAACATTCCAGCTACATGGTGGCAATCTGTAAATAATCAAGTCTTAACCAGACAATGTAGTGATCAACAGCATGAGCATCATGTGTCCACCAAGTCTCCGAGCCTGACCACCCAATTTCGTTGTCTCTTCTTACAACAAGCATGGGTTACTGAAGATCAATTCTAACCCAGATCTTCACATGTACCTGCAATGGAGTCCTACTGGGACTAATACAATGGACTGTTCCCTTCACTTACACCAGATAACATGGTTAAAGATGGCTGCAGGTGCTGCAGAAAAAAGTCCACCAACTTGTGTGTTCACGTAACAACTATGTGTTGTTCTTACTCAACTTCCTTTCACGTCTCTCCAATACCAACTCAATTTGTAGCCAAAATAGCTGAGTTCATGTCATACCTGTGGGAGAATTTGATTGATGGTAAGTGACTAACGTATGTTTGGCACCAATTCAACATCAAAATCTGGTCTGAAAACATGAAAATGTGGATTCTACTTCACACCAACAGTTTGTTAAATGTCAGAAATTTGTTTACAAACAGTTCACATGTACAAACTTGTTTGTTAATATCAACTGGCAAACTTGAGTCTGGTGTGTGAAGACATCGTAAAGACAGTGCCACACAGCGAATCAGAAGTTTCTAAACAGGTAGGTAAACTGAAAAACCCAAATGTTCACACAACATTGTTGTAGCTGTTACTCAGTCATTCAGCACTTCTCTCACATGTCAACACTAACGAAATAACATGTTATCTGATTGGTTGGACACTTGTTTGACAACCATTCAGAAGACAAAATCTTGTTCAAAAACAATAAAATGTTGGTTGAAATCATAGTGAGAATGGAACTGCTTGAATTTCAGTCCAAAAGGTATCGAAAATACATAAATTTGCTTGAGTTTTTGCAATGCTTTCACAAATAATCAATCATATCTTTGTAAACATAAATCAGCAGACATCAGTTTGTCACATGAAGCCTCCATTTACACTAGAACCCTGAAAAAACAAAAGATTTGGTGTTGCGTAATTAACACTGTCATAGTATAATTAGATGATACAAGCACAGAATGCTTCTACTAATTCTTATGGAGTTGTTGCAAGTAACAAAAAACATTTTTTATCTCCAACTGTCCTTGCAGACTATCTTAACTTAATCAGAGAATGCCCAGATGGATTTTGAGTCAACCAACAAAATCCCCAAGAATAGGTAACCTGTGGCAGGGCTGATCGCTTGTAATCTAATATCTTGCTGTGAGGTTTTAAGCTCACTAAATAATTTATCCATCAAAGTTTTTCTGTCGGCTTTCGCCGATCAAGCTCACTTTCTGGAAAATCCCAGGTCTTTCCTCAACTCAGAACTCATCTTGCTATGCTTGAGTTCTTTTTCTTTACTTCAGAGATACACAGACGTTTTTGTGATTAACCCTGTTAAGCCTGAAAGGCCATGCATATCTTTTCAAGGAAATTATTGATTTCTTTGACTTAAGACTTATTGCAAAATGTCATGCAAAAGGAAAACATCTGATGTCAAACGTTACAGGTGAATTTCTGGAAAGGTACACAGCTGTTGTCAATCAGGATAACTATTAATCATATATTTTACAGAAGATTGTTGCTTTTTTCATAATTGCTGAATTAACATTATTTTGTCTCAGTTCTGAACCCCAAATTGATTGTGACAAAGTAAGGCTTTTGAGCAGCATGTGAACACTGGAATTTTCCTCATAAATACAGTTCCTTGTCAGGCAACTGTAACAGCCAACTGTTGTAAGGGGATGGTCATGTGACCCCTTTTGGCGACCACAACATGTCATACACTGTATGAAACAAGCCATAAATCCAGGCAGACAGCAGGGCTGGTAACTTAAAATGTTACCTGCACAAAATTAATTTCACTAGGCCCTACAATCGAAAGAAAATAACTCAATGAATAATGAGTCTGAGACTTGTATTTACTGTCTCACGACAGTCATTTTCAGAGAAATCTGGCGCAGAGTCAAAGAGATAGAACATGTTATATAAATGTTTCACCAGACCATTGGGCTGGCTACCTGTACATTTAGACCGCCCATCAGAAATCCAGTCTGTCTCAGGTGATTGGATGAGCCGTATTTCATACACTGGTTATACATATCTGGAAGACAGTTGGGAATGTGCACTTATCAGTCACTATGTAACTGCAAAAACAGCACATCCTGCACAGCATTTCCAACAAAGACTACAAAATGTCAGGGAGGAAAAGCAGGACAAAGAGTAAGAAAATAACCATCGATGCTCATACACTGGCCAAATAGCCAGAAAGACAAATTGTACACAGACCAAATATATGTTCAGATCTTTTGGTATCACCTCTACCCAAGAATGCAAAGCAGAAACCAGTAAATTGATCTACCGTACTCCATAGGATTAATCTAGGTACTTTCACTATAATCCTTGTTTCAATATTTGTTGTAATCTGTCGCTGAAACACAGTCTAAAGTCATTGCTTACTGGCAGTCACTGTACATCACTACATGTACTGTCACCTATATCACCAATGACATGGGCATGAGAAGGGGCAAGGGGTCTTTGGGTATATGAGTGAAAACAGTTTACTAACTAGCCACATTCAACATGATTTGAGCGACTCATTAAGTGATAAGGGTAATTTGACTAGAAATTTTAAAATCACCAAAATTAATAAAGTTTCATTGTGGTGATATGACCAAATATTTTATTTCAGCATTTTGCCCACAAGCCCCCCAAATCTTGTCTTTGAACACAACATAAAAAATTCATGTAAACATTTAATCCGTTGTCCAGATATCTTTGAAGCTTTAACATAATTCTTTCAAGAGACTGGATGAATATGAAGAAGACACATGGATGCAAATGTCCTCAATTCTCATGTCTGTGAGTCTCATACAGCAAACAGACTGCTGTCTTTGGCTAGCTCCTTCACTGCAATATCTAACAAGGTGTCTCACCCAGGAACCCAGCCTGTATCTTGCAAGGTTATGAGGGATAACCCTTGCTGGTGCCTTTCAGTCTAGAAACACATAATACAGAGGATAAAAGGCCATTGAGATCAGGAGTTCACATCTCTCTTTGTCGTAATTGTTAAAACCTGCTTTCATGTTCATGTTCAAAATTTCCTGATACATACACACCCCAAGTTACTCTCAGAGCAAGCTGACAAAAGGATTGAAGTTTCAAATGAAAATTATGACAGTGAAAGGTTAGTTTAAAAAGAATATGCTCCAATTACATTGTCAGCAGTAATTAGGCTATATCAGAGCACCATTTACATAAGGGAATCTGATGCATCGATCTACCCAGTTGGGATTCCATAAAATGTGTTAACCAAGTCAGTGAGCCAGGTTACCTGGTCTTCCTTCCATCTGGACATGAACACATGCAAACTGTAGATATCAACATACTGTTCCACAAAGCTGTCGTGGCAATGAAACATTCAGTCGTCACTCTGGTTCCCAGGTCACCCAGGTTCGATTCCCCACATGGATATAATTTGTTATGCCCATTTCGGGTTTCCCCAGACTGTGATATTGATGGAACATTGCTAAAAATGGCGTAAAATCTCACTCACTCATTCACTCAAGTGTACTAGCAAGGTGATTGTAACTCTAATACCATATCATAGACTTACGACTGTGGTAGGGCTATGATCACTTTGGGTGACAGGCCCCTGATCAATTTGTCCCTTGCAAGCATACACTGCTAGCAAGGTGATTGTAACTCTAATACCATATCATAGACTTACGACTGTGGTAGGGCTATGATCACTTTGGGTGACAGGCCCCTGATCAATTTGTCTCTTGCAAGCATACACTGCTGGCAACCAATTCTAATCTGGCATCCCCAGTAAAAACTTTGCAAAGATTACATCATGGTATACAGAGTACCATCTACCCGTGAAGATCCTGGATAGAATTCATCTTCAGTAACCAATGCTGGTTGTAAGAGGCGAATAACAGGATCAGGTGGTCAAGGCTTGTTGACATGGTTGACACATCCTTGTATCCCAATGCTCCTTTGCTTGTGCTATTGGTCACTGGATTGTCTGATTCAGAGTCAAATGTTTACAAACTGCTGCCAAACAGCTGGAATACTGCTGACTGCAGCGTAAAATTAAACGCCCTCCATCACCCATACACTCCATGCCTTCTACAAGGTCAGTACAACACAGTGCTTGGAAAGGCAGATTTCAGTGGGTGTATGAATTATTCATAGGAAAAAAAGAACAAGCTGACATGTGAAAGATTGAATGTTTGCAACATATTCCAGTATCTATCAATGTCCAGACTGGACATTCCATCATGTTTCAATTCTGTAAAGACATTACACATTAATTATCCTTTATCCACACTTCCTGCAAGAAACATTTTGATATCATCTCTCCCACATCAAACTTCAGACATCAGACATTTTCTATGAAATCTTTCATTTAAGTTTTATGAAATCTGAATGACTGACATACTGTTTTTGTCAGTGGAAAAACGGATCCCATGGAAATGAATGAAATAAACCATCACCCATGTCTGATGTAAATGAGTAGATTTTTATGCTTTCGCAGACATATAAATGATACTTTAGGGACTTTGTCATGTAAAACATTCAAAGTATCAATTCATTCTCATTTCAAAGTTAAGGATAAAATATTCAGTACATTTCATTAAATTATTTCCTTGTGTATTTCCATTGCCAGAAATGGGTATCTCATTCTGGTAGACAATTACAACAGAGATTGTGCTGCCTCAATGGTTGTTAAGCATGGATAATAAAGGGATTTTAATAGAGGCCTCTGGCTAAAGTACATTTTGATGATCTGATGAATTCTAACATAAAACAGGTATTTTTTATGATAACCAATCTCTTTTCAATTTAAATAGTACTGATATTTGGGAAAACAATCTGTCACTAGAAATTGGAATGGTCCTACTTCAAAACCTTTAATACTCGCAGCTCTTTCAATAAGTTAATGTCTTCCGCTTGTTCTTAGGGATAGATGTGAGATTCAGCTGTGTATCCAGTCACTTGGCTGGCTTCATCTGGATGAGCTGGACAGTCAGTACCTAGAAGCACTCCATACGATGCAGGAATGCAGCATATTTGATACAGTTTACAAAGCTATCCAATCTCTTTTCAGCTGTCATAGTCCTGATGTTTGACAAAACAAAAATGGACCAATTGGAAATTCCATTTTCACAGATATTGGCACAATTTTCATTCATATTTGACGTAGCATACTTTTATCTGTCAGAACATTTTCATAAAAACAAACATCAAAGGACAAAAATATCAATGATTATTGATCTTAAAATTGTGTCATCGAAAACATTGTACAGAAACTATTGCAAAGACATAACATTGTAATTTACTTGGACAATAAGCACAGTTAAGTCTTTAATCCTGGGCAGCTTCCAAATTATGGTTTTTGTAAGTAATCCAAGCCAATTTGTTACTACCTACCAGTCATGTGAAATATGTTATATCTTTCACTCTTTTTAGGTATTTTGACTCAAATTTGCTTTTCACAATAACTGTTGCTGAAAGATTCTTCAAGCTAGTGGGCCATGATAACAAACACTTACAGATAGAAATGTCATTCAGCAAGGAACCGGATTAGGTTATTTTTGGACACCAGTGCAAGGTGTTGGCAGGCAATTAACCTTCTGAAGTAAAAGTAACATAAAAGTATATTTTCAAACCTGATATTTGTACTAATAGTGAAAAAAACTCAGACTATGCTAGGTTACCGTATATTACCTCAGATAAGTTGAATTTCGAGGACAAAAAAAAAAAAGAAGTCTGTTGATGGGGATTGGCTTATCTATGAGCCACAATTTCATGAAAGTATTTTTCAGTTCGTCAGTGCACTGTCAGGACGATCTTACTGCTTAGCGGTACACCTGCCTGGAAGTTTACGATGATTACAGCCACTTTGCTGTAAATGATAAATAAAATACATAAACAAACACTAACAACTGCCAACCCGTGAAGATCCAGGTTAGAAATATCTTCAGTAACCCATGCCAGAAGAGGCTACTAATGGGATTGATGGTCAGATTTTTTGACCTAGTTGACACATGTCATTGTAACCCATTGTCGAAGATCAATGCTCATGCTGTTGATCACTGAACTGTCCAGAATCGATTATTTACTGACCACTGATATTATATAGCTGGAATATAGCTGAGGACAGCATAAAACTAAACTCACTCACTCACAGCTGTCCATACAGCATTTACTGCATGCCTCACACGGAAACAGGGGAACAGAAATGAAACCTATAAATCTCATATAAAAAAAGCAATGTTATCATGTAAACGAATTCCTCAGAAAATCTAAACATGAGGAATTCTTACGGTAGAACTAGTTGAAATATATGAATATTTAACACCACACAACATGAAGCTGTCATCAGGCTTTTAACATCATAAAGTCCTTTGGCGCCAAAATTATTACATTGTTTTTTTGGGGGAATATTCTAATGCTGACTGTGAAATCTCCCAGTGAGATAATTACAATGGCTAGATCCATTTCCTTCATTAGTTACAGGAGGCAGACCTTTTTTGGGTAGACATGACGCCAAACTGGCAATAAAATACACCTTACAAGTGCAGAAAATGTTACATTTATGATTTATTACAAAAACCATACAGGATGAAATTCAGGGATATTCAAGAAAATGTCCCAGCTCCCAACAGTTCTAAATCACCAGCACTAATCATCATATTTCCATTGATAAATTATCAACATAATAAGATCATACTTACTCGATTATTCTATCAAAATATTTACTAAATTTGATGACACTAAATGTGTGCCTTCTGAATATGATTGGCACTGCTACAGATTTGTTTGAACTTTGTGTGTACCAATGGAGCTGTGGAGCCTATATCACATGTACTTATCATGTGTACACATCACAATTTCCTTTATCCATTCAATGCTAGATACAGACTGTTACTGTAACAGTGCCAGCATCTAAGACTGTTTCCAGAACCCTGAACATAAAAGACCTTGGTATGCCTCCCTGACATGGAGATCACTTACTTCAGGCGCGGCAGCACTGCATGGGGGAGGGTTCATTATGACCAAGATAAAGTGAAGGGAGACTTCAGTGTGACAATTAGAACAGCAAGCCTTCCTAAGAGGAAATGAAAGCCCTAGTGAGCATGTATCTCCCCTCCATGGGGTAGAGACAGGGACAGTGACGTATATTCCTGCTGACGTGGATTGACCAAGGAAGCTATACTTTTAAGAGAAAAGTTAAATTTAAGACTAATAGCTGCTGGTTTAATTTGATAGTGAAGTTTGAACTCCCATCCTCCTCAAAGTTGAACAACATTTATCTTCAATGAATATCACAGCCATATACGACTCTCATAATTCATAACATACAGGGATTTCAGTGTTTTACATTGTGCAATGTTAATGCTTGTGGTGGGAATAAAACTTAACGTGGCGCCCACTTTACGAGGACCAGTAATGAGTTTGAGAACATATCAATAAATGTTTGAAGTTGTTTGGGGGGTCCTTTGGAATGTAATCTCCATGAAAGTGAATTATAAAGTTAATACATTTCTAAATATAAGTCATCAGAAGTTTAGCTGAATGAACAAGCAACTGATGAAAACACCCAAAGCTAATATTCAGCTGGAGCAAAAATAGCTATTATTACATACATTTCACATGATAAATTAAAGCCCATTAGAGCCATAATTTCAGCATTTCATAGTCAGTTTGAAATGAAAACATACCAATAAATTTCACTTTAAACAAAAACATAAATCAAATACAGTGAAATTACAATTGCAAATCCTCCTAATTATACCCTGCGAATTGAAAATTAAAAATCTTCATTTTCTTCAACATAGGATAAAAGTTATTTAACAAACGATCATAGATTCAAACTGCTATTACTGGTTTGCATTAGAAGGGGATAAGCGCAGTAGTTGAACAGTAAAACACAAGCATGAAGATCGTTAACTTCACCAACCCAAATGTGTTTCATTTCATGTGCATACCCCCTTGTAATACAAACCAATAATAGGGATTTGAAACTATGATTGTTTGTTAAACAAGTTTCATCATGAGTTGAATAAAATTCTGTTATTTAAATGTTCAGTTGGCAAGGAAAAATTAGGAGGATTCACAATCTTAATTTCACTTTAATTTTCATTTTAACTTTTTGCATTACTACTTTTTTTGTGTAAAGAGAAATTCATCGGTATGGTTTAAATGCAAATAGACCATAGTAGCTACTAACCTTCATGTTTGTGTGAGCACTATGGAGCACTATTGGTCTTTGAGAAGAGTCTAAAGAGTACCTTTCCAAGAAATATTCAAACTTCATAATAACTGTGACCAAGCAACCTACACATCTGATGACCACTTCTATCAAGGAGTTTCCTACAGTGGAAACAGGGTTTAATGCATTAGAGAGGGATACTGTACACATAAACCCAGTTTCTTACACCCTCCAAACTCTTCCCATGTCTTACCAATAACCCATGGACCAGATTTGACCTTCACAGGTCTCACAAATGCTTGTGCCCAAGGGACATAATCTGAACAATGATTATAAAAAAGCGTTGAAACGAAACGTCATGATGTGATAGACACAGGGTGGGATCTTCACACTCACACATACGGCCCAGCTGGGCTTTTGTTTGGTAAGAGTTACTGCAATTTTCCAAACAAAAAGATAATCCTTCGATTTCGAGATCCCATGTTTCAAACAAAGCGACACCTTCCTTCCATGGTTGTGAGGTTTTTTTAGCTGCTACATGGTTGGACTGCAATGGTGACTGCCTGCAGTGATGAGAGAGGCTAAGCACAGACAGATGGAGCCAGCGATTAGACACAGTGGGACGGCAAGGACAGCAGCCCATGCTGATGCTAGCAGAATCCTCCTGAAAATTAAACTCATTGATCTTCTTTCTGAAAAACCTTTTATGAATGTTTTTTGGGCAAACTCTTTCTTAAGATTTAACAAATTAAATGTTTCGAGTTCGTGTTCACTATATTGCTCAGTGTTATTCCCAATATATGAGTTCTGTCAGTGTCATGAAAATTGTGAGAATGAGAGTTACATCCAACATCTCTGAATCGAATCAGTTTAGAATTGTTGTAAAAAGACAAATGAATTTTGTCCATTGTAATTGTACTGTCCTGAGGTTGGCTGTGCCCAGAATTTCCTCACTTTGTTCAGCTAGATAATGCAGGTGATATTTTTATCCTTATTGGATCACATTTTACACTAACTGCATTAACACACAGTACCAATTTGCTTTAATCCTTAATGATATTAAAACCAATGCAATCTTTACAAAGATTACCTAAAGCTCAAAGAAAACTTTTATCATTAAGTTTCACAAAATCTGGGCTTCAATGAACTTACTTCAAACATGTTCACCATACATCAAACAGGTTTTCAGTGTTTTATGCTCTTTGTCCTGTCTCTAAGTTTACAGTGAAATTATGGACTTAATGTAAATATTTTATGACCATATTGAGCGTAAATTATGATGCAAATACTGCCCCAGGCGAAAACCCGAACTGCTGTGTCTTTTATCTTCAGGTGTGGACAGAGCAGATGGGATTTTAGTAACTGCCACTGTTTAATAACTGGCCTTTCATATCCAAATATCAATGGCTCGGTGGTAGGGCCAATGAATTAGCAATCCATCGCCTCAATAGAAACTTACCCGAGATGCCAAAGAGCATCCAACTGGAGATAAAACAAACTTAGGGACATAAATCGGTGATTCTTAACTTGGGAACACATTTGGGTATCAGGCAAATCTCTCAACTTGGGGACCCATTTCTGTATCAGGAGAATCTGTCAAATCATTCTGTCATACAGGATGTTCCCTCTGGTATTAGTTCTACACAACAAATAAATCCCACAGCAAATTAAAAAACAAATTTACAAACAAATTGTGGAAATTTAATTAGTGCATCTGCAACACAGTGACTAGGACACATATATGGTTTGAATAGAACCTGGCAAAACAATCTTCCTTTGTCATTCTCAGTTGTGAAATTCGGGATAGTGATATGTCAGTGCGAAAAAAACAACCATTTTCACCTAATTTTCAGTCAACTCTCGTTTTAAACAGAACAATTTAAAAACAACTAACAAAGTATCAATAAAGTGTCAAGCACTTGAGTTGTCAGTCTGTGTATAAATGATTATGTCTAGTAAAAATTCTGTTTCCTGACGATCATTCCAAGAGGCACCAGGCAATACCTGTACTAGCCAGCCATGTCAGCTGTCACCTGCTTGATATAATCACTCAGTTACCTGAAGCTATCTTGTTATGAACCCATTCAATGCTGATATCAACCATCACAGTCCTCACTCAACAGCGCAGCCACAAGCGCAGTCTTGTTAATAAACCTGGGTAGAGTACTATCGTCCATTTAAAGACATGCCAATATTGAATTTGGAATATATTTATGTATTATCAGATAATGAAAATTTATGACCTGTTGTCACACAAATAATGTATTGTGCTGTGCCACTGATGTGCATGTAGTTGCTACCTTGATAAAATTAATGATGGAAAAAATGTGACATTTGATTCACCTCTTATATTCATAGTCATTCGTATCTTTAACTTATCAAATTTTGCTGGGATATACATATAGATATACAACACATGTCGACTGTAATATTGATGTGTACTGAGCTCATGATGGGAACTGGAAATCTATTAAGGAAATGGTATTGTTGTTTTTATTTAATTAAAATACATAAGTCCTTTATGAATATAAATGTTTCAATCATCAGATTTAGCCTACTATTCCAAAATACATCAAACAGAATAAAAACCATATGCACAAACTTACCACAAAAATGAAAAACGAAAACTGACTAGTAACATGTAAAGGTATATTGTCAAATAATCAATATTTCCCCTAGTTTCTTTTGACTCATCTTCTCAGAAGAAGTGACAGATATGACAAAACATTAAAAGAAGGATCAGATGATGGGGGTTGATAATCTCACTGTTTCATATTGTCTCTAAACCTGATGTGTTGGACAGTTTAAGGCAGTCTTTATGGTTTGGTGTCTAAACATCTTGTAAAAATCACTTGTCTACATTGACATATTCACAATAAGTTAGAATATAGTGTACAATGACTTAATGCAACTTATGTTTACTACATTCTCACCACTCTATCAAAGTGCAGAATTCTTCGACAAGTCAAGAACAAAATCGTCAATTTGTGAACATTGACAGCTGGATGTTCACCTGTTTACTTGAATACAGGATTTGTGATGTCATATAAAACACCACTGAAACCAACAAGACAAAAGTTTCAATAAATGCAACTCCAGCCCGATGAACAAATCATCAACCTGTAGTAGCCTGGAAAATATTCGTCTTATGAAATTAATGGCCAACTTCCTTTGTACTTTGCACAGATATCTTGGCTGAATCTATGTCCTGGTCAATCCATGCAGATCAAAGGACTATATTACACCTGAGCACAAACTGTTTCCCTGGGCTAGTGGGATTGCTATGGAGATGGTAACATAATCACATCATCCCTATTCAAATCTTATACTCTCCGAGCTCAGCCTGGGGGAAAGACATGCTGCAATATTTGTCTGCACATCAGTTTTGATTTTGAAGATATCTATGATAACTCTGATGCTATCATTCCTGTAGTATAGAGCCTAGTGTGACAGAGTCACCTTCACCCATACAACAATACAACCCTTTATGAATTTCAAGACTTGGGTAAAGGCAAATAATTCATATTTTAGGTCTGCAAAACCCTTGAAGTTTGTAAAGGGGCATTAACACTGATGCTTTTCTATCACCTAACAAGCACTGCACTTACTAGTTACTCTAAGGGGCTCATTTGAGTGAGTGACAATGGCTTAATGCTACTTTTGGCAATATTCCTGCAATTTCATGGCAGGGGACACTAGAAATGGGCTACCCACATTGTGCCTATGTGGAGAATCGAATCTGGGTCTTGGACACTAGGAGCCTGTACTTCAACCACTAGGCTACCCCACCAACCTTGACTCACTTGAAGAAACTGTAGTAACAGCAATCACTTCAACCATAACAGGTATTACAAAAATTAAAATTTCTACTTACAATAAACTCACAAAATATCGGGAAGTATGAATATATAATAATCACCATGTGATTTAGATTGAAACCACATGCCATGCCACAGTAACATCTCTTCTGGGAAACTGCTTTGATATTTAAATTCTAAGATTTATGTACACCCACAGGGTTGGCCTTAGTACTAACGATATCAACATGATATCATATTTACGTAAGCCACACCTCGACATGAACCAGATCAACACAAGCATGAAGTGAAAATGTTGATAACAAAATTCTAAAATTTAATATATTTCAGATAAGTCTAACAGCAATCTATAAATAAATGTTATGAAAAGATATTAAAGAAAATAATTACTCATTTTGTCACGTTGTTGACAACTCATATGATAAATGCTCCATGAAATATTATGTTAGGAGTGAGGATTTAGAGGTGTAGACATGAAACAGGATAATGTAAAGGTGTGTGGAAAGCAGCTTTGATAACAAGAGCAGAGTGTTCCATCGCAGATAGCTAGGACAAGTATCCTTCTGACAACAGCTTCCCATATTCTCCTTCTGGTAATGTTGTTCATGTATCTACACACTTGTTCCAGTGTTAGACATTTGAAACAGTGGATTTTATCTCTGAAAAGGACTCTGTAATTTAATGAAGTCATGAGAATATCAGTCCTGATGTAAATTGCTGTCTTTTAAGTCACTGCACTCTGTCAAAAATTTTAACTGATCTGAATAAATCAATAAGAACAAATGATACTAAACTTTCCATACAAAACAATTACTTTTCTAATCTGTCAGATATTTCAGCTTAGAGAAGAAATGAAACAGGGAGAATATCAAACTGCAAAATTATTTAAAATGAATATATTACCATTTCATAATTACAGCTACTACTTGACATACACAAAAGCACCTTCAAATAGAGACAACAATACACTTTTGGCAAGACCTCCCTATATTTTGGCAGTATGGTTAAACACATAATTCACTTTGATACATTTTCACTTTGTCAAACATATCTTAAAATCAAAAGTAGATCATGAGAGAGAGAGAGTGTGTGAGTGAGTGAGTAATGGTTTTACGCCACTTTTACCAATATTCCAGCAATATCGTAGCAAGAACACCAGAAATAGGTTTGTCACACTGTATCCATGTGGGTTATCAAATCCAGACAAGCAAAAAAAACCCATGACAGTCAAAAGGCATGCACTAGTTTAAAAGAAAACCTTGTTAGTTTCACATAATTCCAAAACAGATAAATAGTAAGAACAAGTTATTTCCCATAAAAGTCTGGCCTCCTTACTGCCAGTTTATATTTGAGACAGAATTACTGCACACCTATGTATTTATCAATGTTTCAGTGAAGTAAACCCATGTTTGAGTGTCAGCAACAGCCAGACTTCCCCTACATCCAAAAAGCGACTTGCATATCGGCAAATACAATCCACTTCTCCAGTGACAGCTACTGAAAAACACTTTCTTACTGCAGCAGGCAATAAACAAATTATCTTTTCAATAACCACTAATAATTTCTAACTCAAAAACACATTTGAATATTAAATTAACCTTCTGAAGGAAAGTTGTCAATACTTTTCCAACATAAATACATTTCTGTTAATCACACAGCACAGTCTGATCACCTGTTGAAGAAATCAACATTCCCAGGCGCAGGATTCCACAATTAAATCTAAACACAAGCATGAACAGTGAAAACAGCATAGCTGATGCTTGAGTTGCTGAATTGTTTATCAGGGTATTGTCTGGGTGGTGCTGGAGATTGGATGTGACTGGCTGTTTGAGGGCATAAGGAGATACACACCAACTCCCCTCCCTCTAATCCCAGCCAGTATCATCTCAGCTTTCTACCAGCTGTTCTGATTAAGAAAACTGAGATAGCCTCTTGCTGTCAAAATCCTACATTTCATCCGATATCCAAAAATTACACCCTTGAAAAATTTATAGCCATCAAAAGTGACAGAGGTTAGATGTCTTTTATTAAAAGAAAAAAATGTCAGAAAGTTGGTTACATTTGTGTTAAGCTATGCAAGAGTATTTGATATGATGGGCAAGCAAAATCATTCCAGTGTGAAAGCAGAATTGAGTAACTGTGACCAACGTTGCCTGATCTTTGTCTTCGCTCACAAAGAATTGTGGGATAGCTTACAGTGCATTGTGGGATTATTGCCTTCGTAGCTGGGTGGATCTGGCACTTCAAAGAAATGACTTGCTTTGAACCACTTAGAACAAAAGCCGCTAAGAATTGCAAGGGCAAACAGATATGGAATTGCATGATGCCTTCAGCTAAACAGACAGTATCACTGATATGTTTGCAGATTACACATTCCCAGTGCACTGTAAAGGTTCTCATGCAAACCCCCCTTGTCAGATCTGTTTAGGGTGTGTTTCTACAAGGTAATGATGAGGCCGGAGTTAGTCAGGTGTGATGTTGGTTATGCAGGACAGAGATGGGAGGTGGGAAGCTAGTGGAAATTGCCCAGCTCTGACACAACTTGTCAAGTTTTTAAAGCCAGGAAAGTGACAAGTGTTATCAAAGGGACAGGACCACCAGTGAAGTGTTGCTGCACCTTTCAGCTTCCATTTAGTCAATAAGCACAGCAGGGGTCAAACCCTTCTTAAATATCACAGAATATTGTTATTATGGATTATTGGAAATAGGACTATTGACTTTTGACACATTTTTTCATTTTACAATTGCATTATTTAAATTAAAAAATCAAAGAACCTTTTTAAAAAAGTAAGCCTTCAGAAAATATCTTAATTGATAGGAACATAATATTTTGCACAGTAATAGCTTTAAAGAGTTTTCTACATAAGTGAGGTAAAAAATTTTTTAAAATCAAAATTAAAAAACAGCCTTAACACATTCAAAAAACACCCTTGGCACAAAAAACAAAAGCTGTTCTTGCTGACATGATATGGCTAGGCCTGACATGATATGGCTAGGCCTGTATGAAGAAATCTAGTCATTCCCTGATGTGTTGTAACATATTTACCTACTGCACACATAATCCAACCTCTGTAACATGCTTAAAGACTCTCTTGACAAAATGAAACAAAATACATACAAAGAATTAACATTCTTCCCAACATGTTCCTTCACTGTCTTTCTAAAGTTCCCATATATCTCTGTTGACTTGATTACTGTGATTCATCATATATCTTGTTTATGTAGCATCTAGAATATCATTTTCCTGATATATGAAATTGTTATGATAAAGATCATCTATGTGTATTTCTATATATTTGCACCTTTTAAGCTTATATTCATAGTTTATAGAATATTGCCACTGTTCCTTCATGGAATGCTATGCAATAAAATATTTCATCTTATCTTGTGAAAAGTAATAAAATTGAACATAAGTAAAAAAGAGAAGTGGCTGTTCACATTACTTAGATCAGGTTGTAATGCACGAAGTATTAGTGAGTAGGTTGGCTTCTACATCATTTTTAGCAATATTCCAGTAATATCAAGGCAGTGGACACCAGAAATGGGATTCAGCACTAAGTATTTAATATTTTGGAAGAGGCATAGCATCTTGTAATGATGATATTGTGATACGTAAGCACTGAAAAAGTATTGAGGATGAAATTCATATTGTCTATACCTGTAGAACGCTGAGAGGATATGCATGTGTTTCATTTAAAAAACAGACCATGGTTATTATTATTCTCTCCACACCTACATCATCAGACATTATTATCATTAATAAGTTTGTCAAGTCCTGATAACACGATTATTCTGCTCCTTTTAGTGTTGGTGCTTGAACATGATAATGCAAATCACTACTGTAACGCCTTGTGCAATGGGTCTTACAGTCTTAACACAAAATGTACCCTTTTTCTATTTTCTTTGGTAAATAACCACAAAAAAATATCATACTGACTTGAATTTACTTTCAAATCTCAATTAATATTCAAGTCACAAATCTATTATCCTGCAGCTCAAACACAGGCTGGCAAATACAAACCTTTACTCAGACAAAAGGAAAGGTCAGATAACATGACCCCATTGTTAAGAGGTCACCTGATCAGTCATATATTTACAGAAACATGGAGACAGCAGTCAATTTGAATTCTCTTCTCATCCTCAGCAAGCACCTGACTAATGGGATGCCTCGCCACAATAGATACACTACAAAGACTCCTCAAATTCCAGCAATGGTTAAACAAGGACCTACAAAGATTCCTGAGGTGCTATCAGAGTTCACTGTGTGGTGATCACAGCCATCAACCTGCATGAGGAGTAGGCTTTGTAAGATGTCCCTCAGACCCTACTTAACTTGGCTAACAAGTTAGATCCTACTTAACTTATCCACCGGTCTCAGACCCTACTCAGTTTACCCACAAGTGTCTGTCCTACTTAACTCACTCTCCAATGTCAGATCCTACTTATCGTATCCACCAGTTTTAGACCCTGCCTAACTTAACCACCAGTAATGTACCCCACTTAACTTACCCACCAGTATCAGACAATACTTAACTTACCTACCAGTATCAGACAATACTTAACTTACTCACCAGTGTCAGACCCTACTTAACATACCCACACATAAGACACTACCTAACTAACCCTCCAGTGTCAGGTCCTATGTCACTTACCCACCTAGTCATTACATAACTATCATAACATATCAAAACTTACACCAATAGGTATAAGACTATAAGACAAAAATCACCTTAACGACAAATTTTAATTTAAATTTAATCAGAATAAGCAACTAAAAGTATGATAAAATTTTGAAAACATGCCAAGTCATCAACTGATCAATAATGCAAAACAAGTCTTCACATTTTCAAAAGTCATACTGGTAAGAAGCAAGATATATTATTTATAACATGGCCCAGGAGCAACATTGCAGGAATAGTTGGGAGAGATCATTGCACCACCAGAGATACTGACTATCAACATGTCAGCTTGTAAACACAACCTCCCTCAACTCCCAGTATTTTGTACCTCCAACATAAACTGACCGTTTCTTTACATTTTTTAGACGGGAAATGTCAGGAAAGTAAGGATTTTAAGCTTTAAAACATGATAAATGCTAGTTATTTCCTTAATGCCAACAGATTTCATAAATATCTTCAAAAGCCTACAAGAGTTCATAGTAGGAGTGTGTTCTACTTATCTCAGTGCCATGCAAGAAAGCTTGACAATTTACAAGGATGACATAATGATTAGGCTAGACTTTCGTAATATTTGGTTTATGGACGTACATATTGGAAATTTTTTTAAAAAGTCTGAATTTACTGGTTCACATACTTTAAATAATACTGGGTAACTTGGTGTTTCATTTCTGTAGTTCATGTTTTCAAGAAAGGGAAGATGCATTCAAGACACTGACTCATTTTCAGCACTTTACAAAATGCCAAATATTTTAGGGATTAATTTTTATCGTCAAAATGACTTTGTTGCAAGCAGCGCCAAAAAGCTTGTTATATAATCCACAGTCTTCTATTTTGAAGATTATTGCATCTAAAGACCAAATGAAAGAAAATTTATGGCCTTACCCAAAAACTTTGAATATTTCCTTTCATTTCATTTCATGAACCAAAAAGGGAGCACAAGGTGATAAGGATCTATTTCATGGGGAGAGTTCCAAGTCATGAAGCTGAAAACTGTCTCTGGTTATTCCAAAAAAGTGTCCTTTTCAACAAAGAGGTCTTAGCGCTATGAGTAAGTCAAACGTGAAGCATGCAAGTTACGACAGCAAAGCTCCACGATTACTTTGAGGAAGGAGTGTCTGTTTATCAGAGTTTTCCTGATGCTTACACTGGAGGCAGAAACAAGGGAAGAAAGAGGAAGAGTTGGTGACAAAGTAACATATTAGGACAAAAAACCCAAAAAACGCTGAGCCAAGCCCTTTGATAGTGCTGTCCTTAAAAGGAAAATGGTAAGATTGACTGTTCATTGATTGGAATGAAAGCAACAACAGCCCCTGACTGGGTAATCACTGTGTATTCAGGTTCATGTTGTAAGCAAGCCTAGATGTAATTTCATGGATGTGTTTCCCAAGCACCATATAACCCTGTCTGCATCCACCCACCCACAGACTGTACTTAGTGCTGAAGACAACCAAAACAGTTCACATACACCTACTCATGAATCCCTTCCTACACCAACACCAGCAGCTGAGAGGAAGGGTGGGACTACAAACGGCACAATGCAGTAATTATCAACAATTATACAAAAGCATTAACTATTTAGAACAGTTTTTTTCTTCACTTATTGCACAGGATATTTGTTAATGAGGCATCATACTGTATAAACTGGATGAACAAAAATTAAGGCACAATTCAGTAATTAGCAACATCCATACAAAACTTCTCAACCTCTACAACTTCTTTTCAATCTTTAATGCACTGGACACTTGTTACTAAGGCTTGTGCTTTGAACTATGGATAAATAAATTGCATGTTTGTCTGTTAGAAACTGACCATTACCTTTTATTTTATTTCTTTTAATTTGTTAATAAAACTCACTGGCATAAGTCTTCTACTGATGAATTTATGTAAAACTACCAAGACACAATAAATGTAACACCCAAGCTGACAAGTTAACAATTTTCATCTTGGAATCATGCTACAGGACCAGTTCTTCATTGTAATTATTTACCAAAATATAAGTTTGTCCTCTATTTGGGTTCGTACAAAAGTTCTGTAAGTTCACATAACAGAATACGAAAAAAAATGTAAAGAAAAACCCCTGTAACATTACACATAATAACATGTATCGAAGTTGGTACAGGAATGTTATGTGACATGCACATTGCTATCTGTGAGATATCTGTCTCCATCTAATGCTCCTGGCTAATCCCTTGCTAATTAACTCCATCCTCCAATTTCCACTACCTATCTCAGCTGGTACATGTTTAATCCTAGAGGAAGCAATGGTGAGACCTTGTATGTTTCACTGAAGAATCTAATTTTTTTTGGTTTGTGGTTAAAGGCCCTGCTCAGTATTACACAGCCATGTGATGGTCGGCACGTAAATAGTCAAATCTGTACCATACAATCACCCATTTTACACTATAAACACCAACCTATGCAATTGCAAAATGATAAAATGCATTTTCTGATTCATCGAGCCTGTCAGTCTGTCTCCCAAACTCAGGAAAATATGTAGGGATCCTTGCTCAAGTATCAAAGGTTTGGCAAGTCTCTAGCCAGTCTAGATTGCCTCAGTGCTAGTAGGGATTGTTCTATGCTTCATTTGGATTTGGTTTTTCCTTTAACTATATTTTTCAAATAAGATAACTACAACCACCCAATCTTTTAACAAACCATCAAATCAAACCAAAATCTTATCAGGTTCTCAGGCATCTGAAGAGTATGTAGACTAGCAACTTGTGTAGTAGACAAGGATGGATCTATAGCTGAAGACAGTCAAGTCCTTCTGAAAGACTTAAATACTTAACACACGCAATGGCATAGTCTGTCTCACGGTACCTGAACCATATTTTTTTCCAAACAAAAAATATGGTTCAGCAATGTAAATGAGTCACTGTCTTGAATGCACTTTCCTTCCATGCAATAATGCTTATGCCCTAAAGGAAGCAAGTCCAGAGTTCCTCAGGTGCTGGACTTCCAACACATTGGGGGTCCCTTTCAATTTAAATGGGTTTATTGGTTACTGACAAAATTACATATATTCAGGAACTAAGTGTTCGTCGAAGTGTAAGACAACAGTTCATATTTGCTATATATCCACCACTAAAAGTCATTATGGTTTACAGATCGATGACCAGGAGAAGCACGCACCTACATTCATGTACAGTATCACCTGAAGCTAATTACTTTGAATGAATAATTAATACATAACATCTGATAAAAAGCATTTACTGTCCGTGACCATTGCCACTGGCCTTAAGTCTTTGTGGAAACTATTGTAGCCATTAACACAAGCCTGAAGCCCTGTTCTGAATAATGGTAGCTGTCAACTGTTTTAATGATAATTGATCAAATTCATTGTTGGTTGAGTCTCTGGCAACAACAAACATCACATAAAAGGAACACTGTAAAACATTACCAGAACTAAATTCATATACAGTGGAGACACTTATTACAGTTAATACAGATACAGGGATCATATTTCCCTGCAAAACTGTCAAACAAAAACAATTTTGATTACAAATAAAATATTCAGCTAAAAATAAATAGAACTACATTGAATCCAACATTCAAAATGTTTTTTTAGCGAATCAACTTAATTGGTTTGCAAAATCTGCAAATATATTGTGAAGCATGTGGCCTTAGGGTTGATTTGGATTTCTTTTCCTTTGAGCAGATAATTTCTTCTAAATCAAAATTTTACAAAACCATAGTATTCATTGATTTGATAAAACGTCAGTCATATTGTCCAGCCCAGCAGAATACCACAGGGTCAGTCTACTAATCATAGCCATGTCACTTGATTCTCAAGCCATGACACTTTCCCCGATTAGAAAAAAACACATCCAGACATGAATCTGAGGGAAGCCAGTTGTGTTTGTCAAACATCCCCTAGGCATGAACTTGATATCATTAAAATATGTTTATCCCAGTCCTTCCAAGACATAAATACAACCTCCTTTGAGCATGTCAAAACAACAGGAGGGGTATTTTCATAAACCTAAGTTAAGTGTATTTTTTTATACTTACATCGTGTTACCGACCACTATTAACGGAAACGGTTGCTTATTTCTCCATGAAATAGCTGGTTAGAGATATTACTCATAAGCAGAGTATGGTGAACATTTCCTTCAGAGCATTTGACAAGTGTATAATTCCCACAAGCAGTTAGCAAGATTTTATTTATCAGTTCAGAATATTAGACCGGATATGATATAATTATCCTCATATACCTGTCCACTGTATGATTTACTTTCAGTATTGGCAACACCTTTAAAACATTAGCTGAAGATACTCATATCAGTTTCTATACAGTTATTTCTTTCCATTTGTTTTATCCACTAATCTGAATACAAATGTATTTATGCTCTACCATGACATCTGACCATATGTAGTTACTGTGGTTACCCTTCTCAGGAATAAGACACTGTAGTCTTCTTTCAACTCTCATTACAAGCTCTAGTCACTGGTCAAACATAATTTCAGTTTGAGATGCCCTGCATATAGCTCAGAGAGTATTCAGAAAGATTTTTGGCCTGTTCTAATTCATCTAAACTTTTTATAGTGGACAGGTTCTTGAAAAGTTTAGGTTACAAAACATGTTTCTATATCAGTTAACTTGTAATATAATGAATGTTATGCATTGGTGCACAAGAGTTGTTAAAGGATTTACTGCATGGAGATCCTCGTATTGCAATACAATACTGCATTGCCATGTCTGTGCATTGCAACAAATACTGCACCATAGCTAGTATCACTGGACGAAACTGATTCTTACCTGGCCAGCAGTCAAGTAGAATGTTAGCCTTATTACTTTTAATTTGACAGTGTTTTACAGCATTAAATATTACTTCCCTGCAAATCCAAACCGCATTTCTTCATTGTAAAATGACTCTTACGCATCTCTGTTTACAGACTTTAAAAATATCTATCTGATTGGTTCATTTTGAGGAGTAGACCAATTACAGTAGGGGTTACAATCAATTCCTTCAGCTAAATTGACAAAAGTCTGTCACGGTGACTAGTTTGGAAGCATGCTATTGCTGGACCCCTGGTTCAAGATGGAACTTTCCTTGGATATATGTTTGGTATTTTCGATAGCAAGAGTCCACAGCAGACTAACTGCTAGTCCCCGAAATGAACATATTTTCAGGAAGAAATGTTTCTAAGTCAAAATAAAATACAATAAAAAGAAGACTTTCGTGAAACTGTGGAATCAAACTTGTCACACATTCTAGACTTGTATAGGTTACACTGGGTATATTTGTTGCATGGTCTGTTTGACAAGTCCACAGAATTAGAGCAGAGTCTGTTTCTATGATGACTTAAAATATATGAATCTGGATTGTTCAGACCATGTGGTCAGACTCAGTAGCTTCATATCAACATCAATGCTTGCTACGTTCCTTCACTAAACTGGAAACCCCTTGGATATGTCCATCAGTTGATGTGCTGGTGCTGCAAGTGTGATGTCATACTATAGAAGCCGCACAAACTCAGCTTCACTCATGAACACAGTGACTGTTTAACATAAATTTGATATCTTTGTTTTAAAAACTGCAGGGCACTCAAGTTCCTGAGTAAATTGGTCAAGGGTTGTAATTAAATGCAGGATAAGGTGTTCGCATGACCCTGGTACAGTAATGCAGTGTTGAAGTTCGACTGCTTGAACATGAAGAATCCACTAGAGTTTGGGGGCAGGGTCTTCTAAGTACAAAGTCATAAACAACCACAACCAGCAGACAGTAACTGGACATAAAGAGCACCATATCACATAAACTTTGACAACCCAATTTGAGTTGATCTTTGACTCAGCACCATCTTTTCATGTGAATTGCTAAAAAAACCCAGACAGTCACTGCTGACCAATGAGTGTAAAGTGAATCACAAAGCACACAACTACAACTGAAACAGACAATAAACTGAAATAATTATCTGCAACCATGGCGATACAGTATCATTGAAATAAACTGTACATACTTTATGGCAGCAATTTCAGCTCTTATCTTACTATGTGCACACTATTCTGGAATCATAATCATAGCAAATGTTTACTGAACGAATAAATGTAAAAACCTTTGACTTTGAAAATGAATGACGAATTGTAAATGTCATATTCTCTGGTATGAGACTTACAAATTATATGCAATCTGAGACTTCAGCCACAAGTCTGCAATACAGATTTACAAGAGTCTGTGAATCCAGGAAATATTCTACAGAATATAGTCTCCAATGCATGTGTACATCAGCAGTAATGATAAAAGCCAAATAGCACATCACAGCAAAAACATAAATATCTAAAAGTATGTTCACGCTAGAAGACAAGAATGTTTACAAGAATATTGCTGATGTCACACTAACCACAAAACTCAATAAAAATGTCTATACTATATCAAAGATATTACAATGTCAAGAACTGTCTGATGCTGGGGCTTGAACACATTATTCTTACCAAACCTCCACAGTTCTATTTCTGTATTAATTGTCAAACATAACACACATTTCAGTAGAAACACTGAAACACGGACTGTAAGACATATACATCATCTGGGTACAAAACCTGATTCTATAGGTATTTTATAGGCCATTCCATGGCTGGATGTATCCGATTGCGGCATAAATATGTCTATCTGAACTATCTCCGGACTAAACCAACTCCCTGAGAAGCAGTAAAATACCTCAGTGACTTTTATTCAAGTAGAAGGATAGTTAAATATCAAATTTCTTGCTGCAAATCAATACAAATCAAACTCACAGATCATGTTTCCATTCTCGAAGTCAAACCAATCATTAAACCAGCAATTGTAAAACTCAGGAAACAATTGATAAACTGAGGGTAAATGTAACCATTGTTCACACAGTTGTAAATCATCGTAAAGCTGATAGCACACCTTTCACTGGTACAATCACAAATGTGGACTTACTTTATTTTCTACTGTGGAGTGTAATTACGAAACTAGTTGATGGACATTGACCACTTTAATCAGACTGTAATTGTACAATTGTGTGGTTTATCAGCCTCTCTGGTTACAACAATTACAGAGATTGTCGAGAGTTTATAAAGTTTTATATTACCTTTAGTGAACATGGTAAACAGTGTCCAAGCTGAGAGCCAACCTCAGGCACTTTCAATCACAATATGGTTCTTGCTTTGTAGTATGGGGAAATGGTAATAAAAGTATTTATTACTTGGATGCCTGGGCCTAATGGAAGACCAACAATTGATATATGTACCTACAACAGGCATAGAGTCCAGCATGGTGGGTTCAGATTGTACCACTGTGGGAAAAACCACTAGTTTGCATCAGAAACACTTGCTATCCTTTTCTGTAAATGTATGTAATGCCACCTCCTTTTCTGTCCACTGATGACAGTTTACAAATTAACTTGATCATGTCAAAACATGGGTCAAAATATGGATAAAACAAACTTAAATCTAGGCCAGTACAAGCAGACAAACAAATGTGAGCATGCATGTCATCATATGAGCATAGTATTCTCAGGTACAACATTACACTCAATTACACCTCATATACTGCTGATGTGACTTAAATCAAACTCACTTTTCTGTAGGTTCAGTATTCAATTATCATGTGCTGAGCTTTCTGGATCAAACACAATTTTACTCGACTCAGACTTCATACAGATGGCCATAATAACCGTATACAGAGACTTCACCTTTCTGATGCTCTTCTGCATGGAATATATCATGTGTTCAATACTGACCCAATTTTAAGGGCAGAAGTGCAGTAGGATTGTGTTTCTCTAGTGAAAATTACAGATGTACATTAATTATTGTCTGCATACCTAGCTGTTCTGGCCATGTTATTTACATAGTCAACACACTCAGTACAACATCAAGAAACACTATTGAGCAGATTGGAAAATTTAAATACATCCATGGAAGTTATTTCAGGCATTGGTTACATTATGCCTTCAAAACCATTTTCAAATTTTATAAGTCTTCAATGCATATGTAAGTAAGTCGTAGTCTGCCTCACAGTTCTTAAACCACATTATTTTCCCAAATATCTAGCCCTCCCTGCAACACTTTAGCCCTTTATGAAGCAAGTCTAGATTTCCCTTGGTTCAGGTATCCCTGGTGATCACTTTCAATTTAAATGGGTTCATTTGTTACAATCAAATTTATATATAATAGCACATGAAGCTTCAATCTAGTATGTAAGCAGTAAGGTTAAAAAAGGTGTAGTGCACCACTACATCAGTATAACTTCCTGTTTTCATTAAATGTAACATTTCTGTTAAGAAAGATAGAAAGGAGGGGAACTACTGCAAGACTAACACAAAAAAGGGTTCAGAAAAACAGGAACTGTATCTCCATATCTGTAACCCCAGGCATCAAAAACAAACAGCTCTAGCAGGGTGCTGCCCCATAAAGTAGCCTCTGTTAAATTTGAAATGGCTGCTCACTGACAAGAAGCAAGACCTCACAGAGATAATTACTGGACTCTCTGTGACTTAAGATCAGAAAGTTGTGTCACTGCTGCAAGATGTACAAGCACCTGCGAAGAGGTCGACTGTAGATAGAAATCAAGGACTATAGAAGCAGTGAGTAAAGAAAGTCCCCGGACCTTCGGTTTAATCACTGACAGGAGACCTTGTGTCCAATCTTAGCTGGTAGACACTCACTGTCATAATATGTTCCAGAGGAGTAATTCTAGGTTTGCCACAAACTGTCCCTGCAGATTACATCATTCATATCAGACATTTCTGAAACATGAATCTTTCTTTTGAAAAATAATTGAGCCATGGCTATGCAAAGGAGCAAAAACATTTCACATGTATTTTGATTTACAACATTTTAAATGAAAGAAAAACTGTTTTGAGGGCTTCCAACTAATCCCAATTTTGAAATAAAAGTAGGGCCCAAGGTAGCTCTTCGACAGTTTTGTGATTCAACTCAGGGCTTTTTATTGGAACTGGCACTATGAATGACAAAGCAAACCCAGAGATATAACATACTGACAGATCTCCTTGCCATTCTTACTGTTTTTGTGAAAGATCAGTTACCACTGGGTGGACATGTGTGCAAACATGTAGAAAACTGATTTTAAATCAGCAGAATCCTATCCACTGCAGTTTGACCGTTAACCCCTAAGGAACCTTACATTAGCTGGATCACTAATCACCATGTAAATCCTTCATTTTTTTCTGTTTTTTTTCTCGCAGACTTTTATATGGCGATATAGGTGATATAACAAAAACACGATCCGTGAAGTCATCAAAACCCACTTTAATGGTGACATTTTTTACTGATATCATGGCAGTTACACTCTGCAGGTTCAGCATAAAGACCAAAAGTCAGTTGGTATATAAGTTCAGATACTATCACTTAATACTGTAAAGAATACAAAAAATGTTATTATAAGGCTCAATTGGCTCTTAACATGCATCAGTCTCTGTAGACTGTTGAATTAAGATGAGCTTTCTACTATTACTTATATATTATGACGAAAAATCAACACTTCCCATGGCCTGTCCTCGCAGAACCATTATTCACTCACTCGCTCACTCATCCACTCACTCACTCACTTCAAAAAGATGTTCCCGCCCTGTAACCTTCTTAATACAGATCCCAAGTTATAACAAGCTTGTAAATGAGGTCAAGTTACTCCTTATTGCTCACTCACTCCAAGAAGATGCACCAGTCCTGCAACTTCCCTCGCTGTCATAAATCGATGTTTATAGTTCACTCATTCCCTCACTTACTCCACAAAGATGCAACAACCAAGTAATCTCTATGGGATGTCATAAATCTAAGTTTATACTTCACTCACTCCCTGACTTACTTCAAAAAGATGCACCAGCCCAGTATCCTCCATATTACCCATCCCAAGTTATGACAAGGTTGTAAACGTGTTACTTCTCTATATCACTCTGATAGCCTGTCATAAATCCATGTTTTCAATTAAGCTGATAGATTACTGAGTCTGTTAGGAAACAGTAAACCTTAACCAATAATTAACTCACCAACAAACAAGGGACAATGGCCCTTTCACACTCAACAACTTCCCCACAATTCTCCTTTCTCACCATAAAAAGCCTCCTTATGGTACACTGTGACTGACTCAAGTGCATTTACTCCCCAACAATAGTTCTCATAGTAAATTATTCATGAAACACAAAGGACATTTTCAATATGCCCTGAAAATAATGGGTTCAAGGAATACTCTTAAAGTTTATTGGTATTTAAATGTTTTAGTTCTTCTGCAATTTCTACTTCTAAAGGAACGTGTGTACTTCCTAAGAAACTAAAGTGTCCTCTATATGTTTAATAGACTAAAGCTTAGTCTCTGAATCTATAGAATTGTGTAAGAAAACAAATAATTGCTTTGAAACTGCAAAGGAGCCCGAGAGAGGAGGGAGATTCTAAACCTGAGGAAATCTGGACTTGTTTCATGTGGGGATTTTAGCACTGCAGTGAGGGCAAGACAACAGGTTTGATTGAGAAGACAGTTCTTCAGAACATGGACTGTTCATAGGCCTGGTAATTCTTAAAATACATAAACTGATTAAAAAGAAGCCAAGCAAAATGTGTGAAGACAATGTTCTAGCAAGAATACAACAGTGTCTGCCCAAGGCATAAATATGTACAAGTGACAAAGACTCTCTGGCGTCATGAAAGGGAGTCATGGGCATTTTTTTTATAGTCAACTTCAGCGTGAAACTTTATTCAAGATATCAACTGTGGTTGTTTAATAAGGACAAAAAACAAGGCAAGGTCAGGTATTTAATCAACACTGAGCAGTTACCTGACAAACAAACTAAGTAGCTTTAAACAACAGCAAATTACAAGTTTAGATTATCTGAACTAAGGGCCAGTAGCCATGCATCAACAATGACGCAAGGTTCTAAATTCACTGCATATTTGAGATAATTTGTGCGTCAAACAGGCAGGTTTTCTCTGTCAGGCCAAAAACTGATACAATATATGCCAGGTGGGTTTTTTTCTTACTAAAACAGTGGTGGCTACAAGGTAGAACTTGAAGAAATCTAGACTTACTTCATTTTGGACTTACACACTGCAGGGAGGAATTGCCAGTAGGGAGAGTATTGTGCTTCAGGGACTGAGACTGACTAGGGCTTCAAGTATTTGTTGCCTCTACACAAGATATGATTCAATTCCTTGTATACTAAGCTGCAATTTGTGAAGCCCTAACCTTTACTCTAACACTGCACCAATAAGTTTTCTGTCCCCTCAGGAATGCACTTAGCATTAAAAGTAAACACTGTTTTCAACCAAACATGAGACTGTTTAATTGATGAAATCTAGGTGGTAGATAGCTCTGATTAGATAACTGTCACTTTATTTAGAATATAAATAAGTGTATTTCAGATGCACAATGTAGTGTTTGTGGTAGGTTTTGTATGAGTGCGTGCAGTAATATAATAGTAAATATGTATTTAAAATGTTTTGCTCGTGAAATATTCATTGCCATCCTGAGACATTTTAAATTGTATTGTTCTAAGGTACTTTTTCAATTTATGTAGATCAGAGTCTCTGAAGCCAAAACACGGACGTAAAATATCATGTGCGTGTTTTTGTTATTTTTTGCATGAGATACGCGGGTTTCTGCATAACGCAAACACTGACAATGTTATTATGGGCCAATCAGGCTACTGAAGAGAAACTTGCTCCAGGTTTTTACTGAATTGTAAGACCCATGAATGTTTAGCAATTCAACAGTTATAATAGGCAAGAGAAGGTAAGAGGGCAGACGGTATGAATGAGTTGAGTTTTACACCCCTTTTAGCAATACTCAAGCAATATCATGGCAGGAAACACCAGAAATGGGTCTCACACATTGTACCAATATTGGGGATCGAACCCAAGCCTTCAGCGTGATGAATGAAAATTTTCACCACTTCGCTACACAACTGCCCCTAAATTGACAGAAGTATGCACCAGTCCTCTATGGTGAAAAAATGCTCTCATTATTTTTATCACTCAAGAAATGACTGAAACTAAACTAGAGACTTAAGCAAGTCTAAGAAAGCTCTAAATGATCTATTACCGAGTTCCCTACTCAGTGATCAGAACAGTCACAGAACAGGTTTACCTACACTCTGTCGTGATATAAGATATTTATTGCCTAGCATTCCAAGAATGAACAGTGCCAGTATTCTATAAACTGCATATAAACACAGTAGGTACAACCCTTTAGAAATACAGAGTTCACATATAAATGATGTATGTTATGACAAGTCCACAAATCGCATGGAAGTAATACGAGGAAACAACGGTAATACACAGAATTTGTCTAAAATTGTAAATATGATGACATATTTGGGGAATTGTTTCTAGACATCTAATTGTGAAGTTTGTTAAGGATTGTTCATATTTACAGTGAGCAGCAAATTCTGGATCAAGATGAAGGGTTGTTTATAGAAATAATTCTCTTTCTTTCTGATACTTTGAACAGGATATTACACGATGTTGTTCATCTTTAAGTCTACCCACACAACCTGATTCTAGTCAGAAATAACTACATTCCATGTAAGAGATAGTGTAGTGTTTTATGTAAAATTAGCAACACTCCGCTAATGTCCATCTCTGAAAAAGTATATTCAATGGAAACCAGAAACTGACTCTGAAATGATCTCAATGAGTTCTCCACATTGCAGAAAATCTTTACTTACTTCATGTAGGGTTTAAGGTTTACAATAAGGCTCAGACTGAAGAAATGTAACATGGTTTAGTACTAGAATAATATACATAGACACAAACAACACCAGAAATTGCCTTCGCACAATCCTTCTGTATTTCTATGTGGTTGTAAATACTGTGTTCATAATCATAGTTTACAGAATACTGTTCCTCTTGCTACTCATGGAAAGCTAAGTAATAAATATCTCATCAAAATATATACACTACGGAAATCAAACCTCTGTCTTGTGCATGATGAAATAATGCATTTGGAACTGGCCTACCAAAGTGCCCCTTTCTAGGTTATAATAATAATAATAGGCTATTCATACGGTGCCTTTCCATGTCACAAGGATATGCTCAAAGCGTTTCCTGAGCTCCAGTTGAAATGTGCACAGCTGGCAGGTACAAGTGGTTTCAAGTCATTTGTAATGGAGAAATAAATTTATCTACCTTTAAACAAAAGGTTAAATCAGAAAGTCCATACAAATACATGGATCTCCAAAGACACAGATACAACAAAATTCAACCTGAACATAAGCATCATAATTCATGGAGTTAGCTATATATAATTATATACAAAGTAGTCCCAAAATCTTTGAGAATCATCTTGCTTCCATTGTGCAACCAAACCCCAGAAATGTATCCTGACTGCACAAGCATGCTTACAATATCAACAGAATTCAAGCCAGACCCACATAGCAGGCCTCACAGACAATACACACAGCCAACACACACTCCGCCCGCCTAGCCGGAATCACTGTCTGTCCCTCGACTCTCATAAAAACCCACATTTCCTCATTCAAAAATGCCAAAGAAAGATGGTTTGGTACCCCTCATAGGATTTACACCAATATTCCTGCTTGCATGACTTGAATGAAATTCCACACCCATCCTCATGGCGGCATTGCATAAAGACTGGCTGGTATTTGGCCTGCGGAATTTAGGTCCAAGATAAACAATCAGAAATCATGGTATTTACCCATGATAAATAATCCTGGCAAAATGTCAGGGTAGTAAGGCTATGACTGATGATGGTTATCTGTTCTGTAGAACAATAACGCTCCAATGTAAGATTAAGAAACACAGAATCAATATGATAGTAACATAACATGAAATGTAGTTGCTCGTGAACTAATGCTGACCACAAACTTTACATCAACGCTTTTCAGATGGTGAAGTTAAATGTTTTCGAATGTTCAATATTCCATCCACTATGTACATAATTTTCTCTTTTTTTCCCTATTCTTATTCACACAACTAAAAAAAAAACTAAAGAAATTACATATATCTAAATGTTTTGTACTTTGGATTTTTACTGACTGAAAAAACATGAATAAAAAGATGAAGTTTTTACAGATTATATATCTAATTTTAAAATATTCAAAACTTAACATAATCAAGAAGTCCTTTTAACTGAAATACTCATTTTGTACATCACTGGTACTTAAAATCAGTAGAAAATCTGTGGGAACTATACTTGATAACAATCACTCTAAATACTTTTTAAGTTTTAATGATATAATTATAGCAAATATTCTTGCAAACTGATGAGCATCTGCTAAGGAGAGTTTTATAGAAGTCATTAGGAGTGATTGATGCTGCCCCAGCACATGTCACTACACCAGACACATAAACACATCAGGCCTGTGTGTAAATAAACACACCATGGGTGGTAACAAACCACAAATATTCCATAGCCATGCTCATTACTTCTTCAAAAGCACCAAATCCATATATATGTTACTGGTGCTTCATGATGTTCAACAGGGCACACTTAGCGAGTGAGTTCAGCACTCAGCAATATTCCAGCTATATGGCAGCAGTCTGTAAATAATCGAGTCAGGACCAGACAATCCAGTGATCAACTCCATGAGCATCGATCTGCACAATTGGGAACCGATGACTTGTGTCAACCAAGCCAGCGAGCCTGACCACCGATCTCTGACACCCGATCTCGTTAGTCACCTCTTGCAACAAGCATAGTCGCCTTTTATGACAAGCATGGGTTGCTGAAGGCCTATTCTATCTCGGACCTTCACTGGGTCAATATTCACCCAGACTTGCAGTGGTCACTTAATAAACTTTCAGGACTGGACATCCCTTCATCCACCTATGTTTAGAATACTCTGAAACTTTCCAAATTCAACTGCTGTCAGAAACAGCAGTCAAATAGGCTACACTGAAACAATTACCTGAGGTTCACCATAGCACACACAATCACTGTCTCCCAAGATGGTGGTATAAAGGGGACACTGGGTTAGGGCTGTAAGAGCCATCATCTGTGTAAATTGATGGTACAGAGAAATTGAAAACTGGAGAGAAAATTGAATCTGGAAAATATACAAAACCTGCAACCCCACTAGAACAACATCTCTGCAAAATGTGCAATGTCTTAGAAGATGAACAACACTATAAAATATCTTGTACCAAGTATAGCAAAGAATAGGAATCACTTCTACAAAGGCTGCTTTTCGTGATAAAAAAATTGCTACACTCTCTAAAAAAGAACATTTTTATTTAACAATTTTTTTCAAACAGAAGCCCTGAAACTATATATAAAATTTGTCATGACATTTACAATTTTAGCTGAATTTTGTGTACTACCATAGTCTCCTCATATTGTTTCCATCTGATTATACTATATATGATTTGCTAAATTGTAGTAATGTACATAATTTATGTATCTGTATTTCTCTATATTTGTAACCACTGTGTTTATAATGTAGTTTATAGAACATTGCCACTCTTTCTTCATGGAATGGTATGCAATAAATATATTATCTACCGTATCTTATCTGGAGAGGTCAGGTATGATACAGTCCACATCAGCTCACTTTGTCTGATACAGGGATTACATCACAATGAAAGGACACAATGTTGTGGCACACAGACAAAGAAGTAAGATACACTTCTTACCATCTTACTTTGTTTATCAAATGTTTCACATCAGATATAATCAATGTCTTAAAACCTGTTGTTACAAAGAAGGTAGATATCAAGCACAACTGAAGGCAGATACAATCGAACACTTGGGAAGTGTTGTTACAAAGAGGTAAAAAAGGCATAACCCAAGTTTCCAACTCCCTGCTGTAATGAGGGAGCTATGCTAGACACATGCTCCATCCCCGCTGACAAGTGTATATATGCATGTGCATGCCACCCCATCAACCACATGTAAACAAATGTGTTTTCTATCAAGTATTCAGACCCTTGAGCTGACCCTACACCACAGAGACTAATGGACGTCCAGTGCTGGCCAGTTAAAGTCTTCTTCTGTATGAAGAATTTATCAGGTAACGACAGGCAAGCAAGCACTCCCACACACTGGTCCATTTGGCTTGAAATGTCTACTTTATAAGTGACAGCTCCAATGAAGACAAATCCTTAGACAAACATACCAAGACAAATTTGACAATTTAAGAATTGATGACAACACCTCCACTTCTTTGGGACATGATGGGACATCACTTGGGTACTTGTGTTATGAATGATGGAAATTGCATGCATTAAACCTAACCTGAATTCAGAGCATGATCACAAACAGACTGAAGACAATGTGTGGTGCTGCGGTTTAAATATACTCGTGAGAACAAATAAGGGAATACATTAAAGTACACATGTTCCTTTATTTATTCCCAAAATTTCACCTACAGTGCAATGAATACCTTGTGAAGAAACCTGGCAAAGAACTCGGGAACACTTATACTTTCCTGTGTTCCCTTACTTGTTTCCCTGAGTATAGTTTGTTCAGATTACATGAGGCAGGTTGAAACAAGTTGAATAGGAAACATTACCAGTAAAACAAACAGGTTATGACACTGGCCATGTCAGAAATCTTTAAACCAATGGACAAGTAATATCACAGAATTCTGTTCATTAATTAAAAACATTGTGTTCACAAACATGTTTTCAACTAGTTTTGAATAAGAGCTAAATTTACCTCAACATAAACGGTCTTTATTAAAAAAGATTTAATCAATACTTTCAAAGAATTTTGAATATTTTAAAGCATTCTAAAATATTTCTTCTCACAAATGAACAGACACTGAATATATAATTAATTAGCAATAATGTTCTTAAGGTTGAATGTCGATGCTTCTTTTAGTCTACAGAGGGAGGAGTATTGACAGAACGCAACTGCCCTGAGTATGTTAACATGTAAGGGGTTAAAGTGTGCTATGTGCTAGTGTTATGACCAATGACAACATGAGCTTCCTAACAAGTAGTGGAGAAGTTTTCATAGTGCGATCTCACATCCTGACACTGCTTTCCGCAAACAAGTTACATTTCAGTCACAAATTCTTTCCATGCATTTCTGAAACCACCCAAAAAGTATTTTGAAAATAGGCGAATTCTCATGCAAGGACAACACAATTAGAATCTAGGTGTAAAACACTGACAAATTTTATTACCCTCTTTCAGAACACAATTCCAGATTGTAAATTTAACAGTCTGTTGGGAGACACAAGTGTGGCCTATTTTCCAGTTCAAACACTACAGCTTCCAATTCTCTGCACCGCATGTGTGAAAGGTCGACCATTTTTTCTGACCCATTTTAGCTATCTTTGACAGCCATCTTTGATATGTTCACCTCTCCTCGCTAACACTGACCCCTTCTCTCCATCTGGCAACACAGAACTACCATGGACAATGTTAGCAGGAGAGTGGCAGTCACACAACACCAGATTTGCTAGATACTATTTGTCTCAATGCAAATTACAAGTTTTCAATATCATTTTCAGTGCTTAAAACTGCAATAATATCTCTCTTGGACTTAATACAAATGCACATGTACAAAAAAATAACTTCTGATTGTGTCAGCACTCTCTCTTGATTCCATTGCTAAGTCATCAGGAGAGGTCAGAGGAGTGTCAAAATATGCTGTCTTGGGTTCCCTGTAATTAGACTTTTAATCAAATAACGCACAAAATGAATTTAGCTGCATGATAGAAATCAATATTTTCCTAAAAATACACACAAAATATTAGTTAGTATCAAAATTAACATTTAATTGCCTTGTAAAGAATTCAAGGCATTAGAATGTCAGGAATTATTACTTTTATTAATATTCTAACATTTTGCGTCTGAAATAGTCTCATATTAGAACCTATTAAATCAGTTCAACACAATCTTCTTGACAGAAATCTGCATAAGCAGTTCCGAAACCCATTTGTCTGTAATGGCTTTCTGTATCTCTTTAATATGGATGAAATAAACTTGGCAGTGCATACAGTAAACAGATTCACAAACACGATACTAATAATACTATATAATCCCTCAATATCCCAGCTTAATTTCCGCTCCAGTTTCAACGGCACAAACACCTTGCAGAACATCAGAACATGACAAGCAGACAAAAACTATTATTTTGGTTTAATTTTTCATGAGTAATTACCAACAACTAGCGATAAGTTCACCAGGCGACAATCGATTGATCAAATCCTTTGGTCTGGTCTTAGCCTCAACACTGTCTGTGAGACAACACTTCAACTTATCAATGAATTATACCACTGCATAACATGCATGCATTTGCATTCAGCCCTTTGCTTGTCATATCTTTCACTGCTCACTGCAGCTTGCAAGATATAAAGTTGTACACAAAACTTAAGTTTATTTAGTCATAATTAAAATCATAAATTAAATCGTTAATAAGTCTTACATGCTTATCAACTAAATACACTTTTAGGTTGTTTAAACATTATGCTAGCAAATCCTAAAATCAAAAATAAGCATGTTGATTCTATTCTTGAGGGGAGGAAGACTGACAGGCAGGTGCGCAAAGGAGCCATGAGGTGGAAAAAGGCTGATTTGGGCTGTGGATGCATTTATCATCAGTTAACCCCAAATCTCTTAGCTGTTACTGGTTCCCTTCTATACCAAACACACTCAGTGGACATAGTGTATGCACCCTACTTCAGTACTTGGTTTGAACCATTCAATGAATTTATCAGTCCTACAATACTGAAGATTTAAGCAAACTTCAAACTTGCAGTGATTGAGTGGTATTCTGATTAATTGTCTTAATCAATGTCCATACAGTTGACCTCCATGATTGATACACTGATCAGAGATTCTGATTTTATTTGCTTTATCTGACCACATATTTGCCTAAAAATGATGTTTCATTGTGATTTATCAACTATTTACAATACTTCCAAATATTGATTTTCATGTTCATAAGACACTATCAGGGATACACAGGGCATTCTCAGAGGCAAATCTCAGTCCCCAGGCCTTCAGCAAATGTTGGTCAAACTTCCTAAAAGTGAAATTTAAAAAATCAAAACTCACAACTTAAACCAATGTCTTTATCTTTGCAAATGAGTTTTCACTTTCCGAATGAGATTCAATAATCAGTTTTACATAATTACACTGTATACTGTTCATACTAAAATTTTAATAGACATAAATAACATTAATAATAAATATATTTCTAATTTTACACTGACAGCTGACAAGTAAACCAAAATAAGAATGCGCATCCCTTAACCCTACATTTCTGAAACCTGTATAAACATCATAAGTAACAACACTTGAATTGTGTGTGTCTGTACTGGGTACAGACAAGTGGATGGTTGTATTTGTGAGGTAGGTAAGAAGTAGGAAGTGTGATAGCATTAAAGCTTAACTCTTCTACCTACAGCCTCCTTTATCTTATCAGTGGTAATGAATCTTCCATCGACAAACAGGATCATAATACCCTGGTGCCTACATTCTATGTCCTCCCCACCTGGCTGAAGGGTCGCCATACTAACTGTCACTTACTGAGTAGTCAAATATTTATCAAGGAGTGCATTAGGTGAATACCTTACTGAGTGAAAAATGACACTGCCATATCCTGTGATTGCCTAGATATACAAGTATGTGCGATTCCATACAACACTGGCTCCCATCTGTCAACTCTTTTAGTTTTGTTTCCTGTTAAACAACTGAATTCCGGCCTGATCAAATTGTTGGAGCAAACAGTACTAACAATGATGCATTGAAAACTAATTTAGGAACAATGTTGACTCTTTCAAACAGACTTATGCATGTAAAAAAGCTGCCTCAACTGAAGACTGATAGATACATAGACATTTTATTGCATGGCATTCCATGAATAAACAGCGGCAATATTCTATAAACTACAAATATAAAGAGGTGATATTACCACTTCCAGAAAGTTTGGAAAAGCATTGGTTTACTTGTTTTCTATCATTGCTGAATTATGAACACTTTACAATCAACCCTTCTTTATCAATGACAATTACTCAATGTCAAGCAATGCATAACATATTAAAAACATATCAACCTATTCTGGGGTACATTGTGAAATTACTGAGACCTGATGTACACAACATGTTCTGTTTGAGTTTAGACTCGGATGCTTTGTCATCTGAACAGACAAACACCTTCACAATAATGGTCTGGTATAGGTAACCATAAGTTGGTATAGGTAACCATAAGTGTTGAGAATACACACTGACAAGCTCCAGAGACTTTGTTATTTCTACTTGATCACACTCTTCGAAGAGGTTTACAAATTATATAAAATTAACTTTTCAGATATCACATTATTAAAAATGCACTGAACATCTTAAGCCAAACATAACATGAATAAGCTGGCAATGCCTTTTCAGAAATGATACATATTATACACGATAGGGAACAATACTTAACGCTCAGCACCCCCCTTCATCACTACTTTGTACAATTAAAACAAGTCATGCCAAATAGAAATATATTTTCATCTCACAAATTACTTGGTTAGTACAGGCTCTGAAATTAACATATGTTAAGAAAAATAGTTTTAGATTAAAATAAGCTATAATAAAATGGAGCCCTAAACTTTCATTTTCAGAGTCTGAAACTATGGTAATCTAGATTTGCTTCACATTGTTTTCTTGCATGGGGTACCCTGGGTACATTTCTTTCAGGGTCTGTATGACTACTTGGTCAGCTTGTTCACTGTAGATGATACTATAGAAGATAGGACACACAACAACATTGGCCCAGTACCGGAATGACAGTGTCCTTCCATTATCACATAGATGGCAACAGATGATAGATAATGATAAGTGCAGTCAGATATGTCAATATGACAACTATGACACACGACTTTCATGTATCGCCTAGAGAATATAATACAAACAGGGTCACCTTTGTCCAATAATGTTAACATCAATGAGGCTTGTCTCTTAGGGGCCATCAACTCCTAATGATGCAGATGACAAACAACAGGCTCAGGGACCATTATCATCAATGTTAGCCAAGTACTTCCTTCATAACAGACACATACTGATACCAAATAAAATATTCCAGTACTAATATCTTGTATTTATGCTGAACACATTATCTCTGATGGCTTATAATTCACTATCTTGTTCTGTGTTTTTCATGTATTAAGTTTAAAGAGATTACTTTGCAAGTCAAAGCACAAAATATTCAAATGACATACTAAAGTTTTTATTAAGTATGCACCTTTTACAGTAATTTGCTCAGTTAAAAGTTCATAAAAAAGTTATGGCTTTAAGAGCTGAGCTAAAATGTTTTATTGATATTTTTATCAAATCTATGCCAAACAGAAATTTTACACGTGATTCTAGACAGTGTTTTCTTGCATGCAAAATGCACCTTACCAGCAGTCATCACTCCAGGCCTTGCACATGGAGCATGTTCTGACACTTGGTGATATAGATATGCTGTATGGAAGCATTAAGTTTCTCTAACAAAAATACGCCTGATTTCTTTGCTCAGGTGATGATTAATATTTCTGGCAAAACACAATCTAACATCACTATAAGTTAAACAATGTTAAACATTGTTATTACCCAATAAAAAACTCTTGCCACTGAAAGCTATATGAATATTATTACATAGTTCGACACTATGGCCACTGTATAACAATATTGCTACAATAGTTATATGTTTTACAAGTTTATTCAGTGTTCTCAGCCTTAACAAAAATATAACAGTAACAAGTATTGATTGATCAAGGAGCCCACACTATGCAACCTTTGAAGGCAAACTTGGACAAAATTGATATTTTACTCAAAATTGAATTTTTAAATATTTTATATATTCTTGAAATTCTGTAATAATTTTACACAGAAGTCAATTAAGCATTACACCTGCAGTTCTGAGTGAAGCACTGGTCACTGTAAAAGTCTAAACATAGACAACTATTTTCAAAGGAATTGGGAAAATTACATTCGAGTTAGATTCTGCTGACACTGACTGCAGATTTAAGTCCAAGTATGGACTTCTGACAATGGAAGATATAACAGATTGAAATTATACCAGACAAATTTCAAAACTGCACTGACCACTTGAACTGAGTTGAGGTTAATAAAATACCATCCATCATGTACTGGTGTTAACCGCACATATCTACAGATCTTGTGTGACATGGCAGCTAGGCAACTAAATGTAAGGAGAGAACAGAAATTAACTTGGTTGTCTTCTAAGCTCAAAAGATAAATAATTTACTCACTAATTCTATCTTCAGACAAGCTTGGGTTACACTTATCATGGTGCGTATCCCTTAAAGGGATATAAAAAAAACCATTTTTACATCAAGATTTTAAAAAAGACATGGCACAATCCATCAAACAAGAGTGTGCATGTAACATGTAAACTTCAGACATGTGAATATTCAAGTCGGGGTAGATCCTCAGCTTCTTATTTGGCAAATAATTTTAACACAGTATCACTTTCAATAGTCAGCAAAACAATGTCTTATTTTTTTATAATTTGTCTTCTTTAAGTCAGCATAACACTTTATCGTGAGAAACACTGGATTCATTTGAATTTTCCCAGATTGTACCTACCATCATTGAATGCAAGTAAATAAAAACATGTAGCAGAAAACCTGTCACATGGTCCTGCATCAAGAATGTGGAATATATGTCTCTGATCACAGAAAAATCAACCCAGCTATTAAAATGTAAGTATGCTGAGTTCTATTCAACAGTAAAGGATATATTTCAGATGACAGTATTGTGTGGGAAAGACTTCCGACCGTATCCCCCTGAATTTTCACTCTAGTCAAATCATATCACCTGAATACATATTCCTCATCTGATAACGATAAGTTTTAGCATGGTTCTTAAATTGTACCTTAACATACTGAAAGACATATCCAGCTTATAAAAATGCCCCTCAAAGACATTTTACCTTATTGTTAAACTTTAGGGGGATCCAGGTGGAAGTCTTACCACATTATGTATTGTAAAAAGATTTCCTTGACTATGTCCGTCCGCTTGTACACTATAGTACATGATCTGCTGTGAGTGATTCAGTGAAGCTGATGAATCTCACAAGGCCAGGCTGGTACACCTGACTCTTCCAACTGTTATCTCATCATGACTCTGCTCATTAACGTGGGTGGACTCCTAATTGGATTAAGCTGATTGGATTAATTAAGGGTAATGGATGGTTAGGTAATACAGTTAGGATAACAATAGGCCAACAACTGCAGTAATTGTGGGGTTTGTTTATTGACGGTGATCAAGTTGATGCGAGGTTTACAGTTCAATTCAATAGTATTTGTCTTGAATATTGTTTTTTTCTTCATCTGCTGAACCCTACCATGACACCATCGTTTATTTCATGCACCGTAATTGATTTATTAATAGACACTATTAACCCGAACATAATCAAGGAAGTTTTACAAAACTGAATGAAGAGTATAGTACGACTGATAGAATTGTATCTTTTGATACGCTATATATGACGGTTGCATTACCACTGGGCAGACGATAATAAACCTTCACAAAGGTCGTCTACAAATATCGATAGCACCCTCCAGTCAGCAGAACTAGAGGTGTCATCAAGTAAAACTGTCAAAGGTATAAGCAAAGTAGAAATATAATATGCAAGTGTGTGCTTGGCATTAATGTGTTCTATTCTTAAAACACAAAACGTTCACTCACCTAATCTGACCCTTGCATCATCGAGGCGAGCCACTTCACTCAGCAAGTGAAGACAACCAAAGATTGCTGTCAAAGAGACAGCTAGCAACACTCCTGCTACATGTCTCGTCTGCATCACTCTCACAAGCCGGGGTAACATCACAGCTAACCCTTTCTACTCGTCATTCATTCATCTGGAGAGAAAGAAGTGTCAAAGATCTCCACTCTCCAAAAACATCACATCATGAAGCGCACGTTGTCAGACACCCAAGTACGATTTGACAGCAGGTCTGGAGTAAATTTACAGATACACGGGCAATCGTATGCTTGTCCAGCGTGAAAGGACACTTCCTGGGGATGTAAAAACACCAAACTGTAACTTCAGTCTTAATATCCAACCAGAACCGCACGAGTAAGTTAATTTACAACTTGACAAAGCCCGCTTGAATGTTTACTAAACAGTAAGTCCATCTGCTTCCTGGCTGTACGCATGCGCTCTTCCAAGAGTGCTTCCCTATTGACTATTTATGTTCGCGTCATGGACAGAGAACGGCTTTCTAGTGGCTATTGATTAGCTACGTCTGTACAGACCCGCCTATCAGTAGGTGTTCACGGCACAGGGTGAATGCATCACTCCGGGATATCTATCAGTGCTGGACAATGGTGATAACTCAAAAAGTCTCATACATTGGAAGACCATTTAGTCATCATTTATACCTCGATTTTCGGAGTTCAAGGAATGACGATGCAGAGTCACGTGCGGGACTGAAAAAAACAAGAGGTGTTCACAATGCTTATTAACGCGGAAGGTGTGTGAACAGTGGGGAATCACACCCTCTGCACACTCCCACCTTGATCAGCAAGTGACCGTTCAAGGTCATAGTGGCTTATGTAAGTGAGTGAATTTAGTTTTTCGCGACTTTTGGCAATATTCCAGCACTGTCACGGCGGGGGTAAGCAGAAATGGGCTTCATACACTGTGGCCATGCGGGGAATCGAACTCGCGTCATCTGCCTTTGAATCATGACTTACATCATGAGCATCGAGCGACGTATCTGGGAAAATAACATAATAATATGACATGTATCAACCAAGTCAGCCAGTCTGACCCCTAATGCGATTAGTCAGTCGCCCGACTCTCTCTCTCTCTCTCTCTCTCTCTCTCTCTCTCTCTGTGTGTGTGTGTGTGTGTGTGTGTGTGTGTGTCTGTCTCTGCCTCTCTCTCTGTCTCTGTCCCTCTTTTACAGCCAAATGTTTATAAACATGAACACATGAAACTGACAAATGGTATAACGGGATGTCATTTGACCATGTTCGGCTCAAAATGCAGATCAGTTTCGACACGTTTGTCTTATAGTGCTACAAACACTCACACGCACACACACAAACGTGAGCACACACGCACACATTACACACGGACGCACGCACGCACATACAGAAACACACATACACACACACACACACACACACACACACACACACACACACACTTCATTATAATTTCATTTAACATTTAAACACTCTTGATGATGAACAGAGTCCAAAGCAGCAAGCTTCATTCCATACAGAACCAGCTTTAGTAAAAACGACAATTGTAAAATATATAGTGTGCTCACAGATTTAAGCGACTATATGAGAGACGATATTTATTTATTTACTATGTACACTGTTCCCTGCAAGCGGTCGTCTTGTATTGTAAGTGACGGTATGTCTGTGTGACTCTCGCGTCCCTGCACATCCTCACCGACTGGGACAGAGTTCTAATTTACATTTGGTGTAAAATTTCCAGCGTTCCTTTCGCTAGTGACACTTGATGGAGATAGGTTAATGTTTATATAAGAAACCACACGCATTGTCCAAATAAAGCCACGAAGTTAACCTTTACGTAGAGCGAGGCTCCCTTAAAGACATGCATTTCCGTTCGAAATTTGTGTTGTCCTCAACTATTGGGTCAGTTTACATAATCGATTTCCGGGACACGCAATCGGTATTTTGTGCTATTTACATAATATACTGCATATTCATCAAGTATTGATTAAACTCCCCTAATGTTTTTCTTTAGTCCACGTTAACCCACAAGAAGATACGTCGCATGAACACTATATATGGCGACCAGTTCTACCACCGCAATCGATTCCTCTGGTCGAAGTTGCGCGTATCTCAGGGTTAGTAACATTAGTTGTGGGGCGAGTACTATCTCTGAATTGCCGCAACCTAAACTTCCGCCGGGGCGGATTTCGGTTAATTATACGAATTGGAGGAAACGAGTAGGCAACCTTGAAATTCTTCAAATCTCCGCTGTATCTAAATGGTTCGAATGACCATAGATAATAATGAGTGACCGTTATTCATTTTGTGCAAACATCAATCAACGTAAATAGCTACATTTAACCTGTCTGGCGTTCTATGGATAATATATTTCTTAAGCTTTTTATATGGCCCCTAATGAGAGCGTACATACTTATTAAAGTACGGCGATATATCACAGGTACCCATCACCATTAATGTGTATATCACCAGCTATATTCTGCAAAAATAATTTAATCTCAAGAAAATATGTATTTTTCAACAGCATGCATTGTATGTGTACTTGAAACTGTCAAACCTACTTCAGTACAAACTCTCTCCAATGTAGTTGTCAGTCTGTAGGGACGTGTCATTTGAGAAAAGGGTGTCCTCAAGCACGGGATACACTATCTTCGCATATTTCGTTCTGGTTGGCGTCATTCAATATTCATCTGTTTTCCGGGTATAAATGGATCTGTGATTGACGTTATTTAGACAAGATATATATTGCTCGATATGTTGTGAGGTTTGTCTCGCGTTGTTCTGTATCTCGACCTAGTATCTGTAAGGTATTGTTTACCAGTTGAAACACGCCATATTCAGGCTATTCAATGTCAATGGCGACGGTGTGGAACCAGTCGAATTTTGGCCAGTGATTGATAAAGTGAGCAACGACTGACACCTTACACCGAAACACGCTTAACTGAGGCGGGCTTGACCTCTAGTCGATTTAGTCGCCTCGTAGATTAGAATTTACATTACTTTATAAGACAGACATCCCAAGGAGCAGGGTGTAGCCACAATGGTCACAAACTCAGTTAGTCACGCTTAAACACGTACAGAAAACTTGTACATACTGGAATTGCAAGGTAAAACCGGTATATCGCAATACACATTTCCAACGATATGTATTGCAATAAAGTTTTGAGAACCTGTACATTGTTAAAAGAACATACATGAAGTTCTTGTGATTATCTCTGTGATTTAAATAAACAATCTACACATTCTTCCATTGTCAATAACTGTTTTCGCGCGCGCGCACAATACAGTTGGTGCGTCTTCTTGTGTTGTAAATAAATCTAAGCAGAAATGTATTCCTAGGAGTGGACATATCATATATACAGTGACTGTTTTCAATTTGATTTGCACAGTCTTTTAGGGATTCATAACTGAATTTAAAACGGCTGCTTTGTCATTTAGTTCTGCGTAATGGATTTTGAGTGCCTAAAACACCTCGGTTCATTCGTTATTACAGAGAAGATTACATTACATAGTTGTGTTGGGGCCAGTACAGCCAGGGACCTATTTGTACCCCGGCTCCACATGGGTTTGCGAGGTAACCTGTTACAACTCAACTGCAGGGAAACCTGACAGTAAATGCAGGATGTTGAGAGACTGCTGCACATATTCGTGCCCAGTTCGAAATATTGTACACGTATATACACCAGAACTACTTGTGGAATAGGGAAATGTAATTAAATAAACCCTGTGTCCTCGAGATACTGTAAGCTAACATCGAACAATCCTGGACCACAGTCTCCAGCCATTGGACCTGAGGGAAATCCTTCTACATCCGCTTCAATACAAATGGGTTTAAGTCGATGCTGGTTGCATCGACGAGTTGATACTGGCTATTCAGATGGTCATCTGCTTGGGCATCATGAGGTCGGCACAGACCACGACTCTCCTCGACCGACACAGATGTAGCAGATGGCCCTAACAGTACTCCACGCGAACTTCTAGTTGCACCCAAGGGAGGTAATAACTCAAACCTGTATCTTTTAAGGAAGACGCGCCAAGGCCGCCGATGGTGTCTTTTATCAGATAATGAGTTCGAGTTCGATTCCCGACGAGCGTGTGGTGTTCGTTATAGGCGTCCCCTGTCGTAACATGGCAACGTAATTGCTCACCGGTGTCCGCCTCCTCACTCACTGCCACAGAGGTACTTAGACCGTCTCCCTAATTTATGATATGTAGGTCATTGTAGGCAAGTAGACAATACGGACCAACTTACGCACGGGTTCAAGTACAGGGGCGTGAAAAACTCTATATTCTGACGGCAGGTCATGGACGTCCTTGAGAGCCATTTACTGCCAAAGATGGGAGTTGGCGTACGTCCTTACCAGTACTTAGGTTACTTCACAGAGTGTCAGCTTCGAATGGGTGGTCCAGAATAATGCTTGACCCCGCCCCACAAAGCCTTCGCGTCACTGAACTGATCTTGACCAACTCTGGCCTCTAAAATGAAAATATTTTACAGAAAATAATGTTTCCAAAATTATAATCATTTGATATACATGTACATACATTATCAATCTAAAATGAAAACGGTTTGCGAGAACTGCGTTCGTAACGCACTGGATCATCTTAAAAAAATAAGATGTACAACTTAAGATGTACAACTTAAAGATGTACAATATTGAATAGATGGAGTAAATTTAACTTCAGATAACAATTGTCAGAAAAGAACACTTCTCCCATGTTGAATAGGAAATTTACCCGTATCCAAACTCCTGATTCAAGGGAGTTTACTGAGGGCGAAAGTCCAGTTACCACTACTGACGATCGAGACTGGAATTTCCAGGATCCCCAAAGGGGAATGACGAAATGGCGAAACTTGAAAAGGAACCCATAGCAAAATGAGTTGCATCTAACGCATGAACCAGTCATTACTCCTGATGGTGTAAGTGTGATTTGACTAATGATTATTAATGAAGTACTGGAATTATCTTGGAATGCAAGGGACACACTAAAATTTCAATAGTATTCTATTTCACGTCTTGGCAATTTTATGTCGGTTGCTGACACATGTCATCGGTTCCTGATTGCGCAGATCGATGCTCATGCTGTTGGTCACTGGATTGTCCGGTCCAGACTCGATTATGTACAGATCGCCGTCATATAGCTGGAATATTGCTGGGTGCTGAGTAAAACTAAACTCATTCACTCACTGAGTGGATCCGTAGTCTTTTTAACATTCAAATTCTTGTTTAAGTCGAGGTAACCCGTGTTACATCAATGAAATGCCGCTGTAAGGGGGATAACTCTCAAAATATGTTCAACGAATATG